>NC_041399.2:64558760-64591260 GCF_900747795.2 Erpetoichthys calabaricus | reverse complement strand
ACATGGAATCGTTTAAATCAAGTATCATTACATCTTCCTTTCTTAAAGAGAAGTAAGGCAGTACTTATAAGCTTACATATTTATATATAGACATACATATTTATATATAGACATACATATATCTAAATATCTGAAGCCGTGCAAGCACACTCTTGAGAATACAACATATAGTTGTACAGAAGAAAAGCAATCTTGCCTCAAATGAATGGCAACCTTTTATAGGTCTATGAAGTTAATTTAAACTTTAGGTTTACACGGTGCTTTCTTTCCGAAGTACCTGCACTCATGAATATGTCTGTATGTGTCAGTCGGTCAAATCCACGCGCTTCGCACCAGCGAAGTACAGCTTTTAAATTTTTATTAAGAAGAAAATAAAACTTTTTAAATTGAGGGAAAATATACTAATAACAGTTTGTTAAGGATCAGTTTTTTTGTGAAGCTGCCTTTACTCGAATGATCACTTCGACCTGACTTGGTGGCCAAGTATAAGCGTTACCTGGTAGCTAACCACCCATACAATCAGATTGTGAATCAGACTACGAATGCCGTGAATGTAATTACACACTCACTGCACTTGCTTACGGTAATCGAACCTCGGACGTCAGCGCTAGAGGGGCTTAGCAGCGGTGAAGTATTGCTTTTAAATTTTAATTAAGAACAAAAGAAAACCTCAGAGGTTCGATTCCCGAAAGGGAGTGAAGAGAGTGTCCGGTTACCTAGCAGGTAACGCTTATGGTTGGACAGCAAGTGACGTAACATCAGCCACGGTGCCTTCAGTTGTGAGAAGCAGATCATAGAATGATTGAAAAAAGTTTTGCATTTACCTTTTTAGTAAAAGGCGAGCTTTTAAGCCTGAGAAATCACCCCGTAAATGCACACGTTTAATTGCACGTGTTAATATGTATGGTTACACAGTATTAAAAGACAGTGAACAACGTCATTTACCTTCGTTCCCGCGTTTGACTCGTGCTGTAAATCTCTTCCTTGTTTTTAGTTCACGTGATTACGTAGGAGGCGTGATGACGCGATACGTGACTCCGCCTCCTCCATTACAGTATATGGACAAAAAATATGTTCCAGTTATGACCATTACGCGTAGAATTTCGAAATGAAACCTGCCTAACTTTTGTAAGTAAGCTGTAAGGAATGAGCCTGCCAAATTTCAGCCTTCCACCTACACGGGAAGTTCGAGAATTAGTGATGAGTGAGTCAGTCAGTCAGTCAATCAGTCAGTCAGTGAGGGCTTTGCCTTTTATTAATATGTATGTATGTGTATATATATATATATATTATATATATATATATACACATACATACATACATACATACATACATACATACATATATATATATATATACATACATACATACATATATACACATACACATATATATACACATACATACATATACCATACATACATACATATACACATATACATACATATTATATATATATATTGTGGTGTGTGGCTCTGGGAAACCAGTACGCTGAGCTGAGCTGGAAGGAAGGGTAGCTAAGTGTCTGGGAGTGTGGAGGATTGATTATTGTATTGTTTATTGGTTAGTTATATGAGTATTGTGGAGTGGAGGGTGCTTTGTGCACTGTACATTGTCCAAATAAATATTACTATTGGACTTTTACCTGGTGTCTGGAGTGGTCGAAGGGTTCAAGAGGACGACAGCGACCTTAAATCTGCGACAATATATACATACATACACACACATATATATTATATACATATTATATATATATATATGGAGTTTGCATGTTCTCCCCGTGTATGCGTGGGTTTCCTCCCACAGTCCAAAGACATGCAGGTTAGGTGGATTGGCGATTCTAAATTGGCCCTTGTGTGGGTGGTGTGTGGGTGTGTTTGTGTGTGTCCTGCGGTGGGTTGGCACCCTGCCCGGGATCGTTTCCTGCCTTGTGCCCTATGTTGGCTGGGATTGGCTCCAGCAGACCCCCGTGACCCTGTGCTTGGAGTCAGCGGGTTGGATAATGGATGGATGGATGGATATATATATATATATATATATATATATATATATATATATATATATATATATATATATATATATTTTGTCACAAAACGAGTCTGAGACAGAAAAAGGTTTGGGGCAGCCACCCATATAATCTCAAAATCCTCGGCTGCAAAGTCGTTGAAAGCCAATGAATAGCACGGATGTGCATACAATTGAGTCCAGGATAAGACTGAGGAATTAGGAAAGAGGGCAGGGTTTTAAAGGGGAAGACAGGAAGTGAGGTCATAAGGATCAGGGATGTGTTCGTTCTCCATTGGACCGAGCCCGGACATGACGTCAGAGGGGCCGGAGCCAGTCAGGTCTCCTTCCATTGGCTCGGTCCTAGAAATGATGTCACGAGAGCCAGGTGGAATCCCCCGGGAACGGTCTGCAGGCAAGAGAGAAAAAGAGTCAGTGCACTCTGCCACCTCCCAGCATGTATCAGAACTGCCGTCCCTCAAGCCCTTTAGCTGCCTCCCATGCGCACGTGTGTGACAATATATATATATATATATATATATATATATATATATATATATATATATATATATATATATATATATATTCTGTACATTACCACAATGAATTTTAAATGAAACAACTCAGATGCAGTTGAAGTGCAGACTTTCAGCTTTAATTCAGTGGGGTGAACAAAACGATTGCATAAAAATGTGAGGCAACTAAAGCATTTTTTTAACATAATCCCTTCATTTCAGGGGCTCAAAAGTAATTGGACAATTGACTCAAAGGCTATTTCATTGGCAGGTATGGGCAAGTCCGTAGTAATGTCATTATCAATTAAGCAGATAAAAGGCCTGGAGTTGATCTGAGGTGTGGTGCTTGCATGTGGAAGATTTTGCTGTGAACAGACAACATGTGGTCAAAGGACCTCTCCATACAGGTGAAAGAAGCCAACCTTAAGCTGCGAAAACAGAAAAAACCCGTCCGAGAAATTGCTACAATATTACGAGTGGCAAAATCTACAGTTTGATACATCCTGAGAAAGAAAGAAAGCACTGGTGAACTCATCAACGCAAAAAGACCTGGACGTCCACGGAAGACAACAGTGGTGGATGATTGCAGAATCATTTCCATGGTGAAGAGAAACCCCTTCACAACAGCCAACCAAGTGAACAACACTCTCCAGGGGGTAGGTGTATCGATATCCAAGTCTACCATAAAGAGAGGACTGCATGAAAGTAAATACAGAGGGTGCACTGCAAGGTGCAAGCCACTCATAAGCCTCAAGAATAGAAAGGCTAGATTGAACTTTGCTAAAGAACATCTAAAAAAGCCAGCACAGTTCTGTAAAAACATTCTTTGGACAGATGAAGCAAAGATCAACCTCTACCAGAATGATGACAAGAAAAAAGTATGGAGAAGGAGTGGAACAGCTCATTATCCAAAGCATACCACATCATCTGTAAAACATGGTGGAGGCAGTATCAGGGTTCCCACTCTTTTTAAGGAATCATTTTCCAGGACATTTCCAGGAGCTTTTTCCGGAAATTCATGACAGGATCTGGTCATACAGTCATACACTTTAGTCGCAGGCTTAACGCCATTTTAATTTCTCTTTGATTATGCAGGGACTTAGTGTCACCGATATGCTAAATTACATAAAGGCAACACCAATTAATGCACTGATGTATAATGTAGTTGTTTGACCTCTTTTTGTTACACACTGTTTTAAACTGCAAAACTCTTAAAGAAATAAATGCCTCTTGGATTGTGGAAAACTATCCAAACACTGACATATACTGAGCAATTCCATAATGTTCAGTATAGAGCTGTTGATCACACCATGAAATAGGCTACCATAGTGACCTAATTTCAGTAAAAGTTACTTGCATATTACATATTATGTCATTGTTTGTATCAAATAAATTTATGTACAATGTTTGTATTAAACAAAACTGCATAAAGCCAATTTATTGCCTATATCATGTGTATGATGCCTATAACACTAATATATGCAACAATTGGCACGCGACAAAACAAAGTCAGAGTTAACTTTCAACTGGTAGCTTTACTGGGAATGCAGCAGCTGTAGAATTTGCATAAGTCAACGACAAAGATTATAATAAAGAACTTATCTTTGTGGGAAAAGAAGCAAAATACATCCATTTTAAATCATGATAGCCTTGCCATCAATTCCTGAGTTGAAAACTTGGTTAAACTAGAAAGAATACTAGGAACAAAGGATAAGAGCCTGAACTCCAGTATATTGGAAAAAAAACAATCTATAAGTCACTGTAGTGTAACCTATGAAAAAGGCATCTGGTGTAGGCCTAGGTTTAGAAACAATGCTGGTGTTGCTCCTTGAGGTCTGAAAAAACTGCATCCAGACCGATGACCTCTTTGTTTTTTTCAGCAACACTTTTACGATAGGCATTAGATTTTGTGAGCAGTGTAAAGTCCTGTTTTCTCTCAGCCTTCTCTGCCATTGCATCTGCTTCTTCTTGCATTGCCTCAATGCTAGTGATTATTTTCTGTCTCTTTGCTGCCACTTTTGAGATTTCAGAGCGGAGCTCTTCTCTTTGCTTGTCATTTTCAGTTTCCTTTTTCTTCTTTTTTTCATCATCAAGGTATTGGACATATCGCATCCTGGCATTTCTGCAATGCTGCAAGAGGGGCTTTGGCAATACTCCATCAAATGAGCCACCAGTCAAAGAATCTTGGATTAGGCGAAGAGACATCAGAGTCCTTCCTTTCAGATTTGTAACCAGCATGTCCTTATTCACAGAGTACCCTCTTTCGACCGCTGCTTGCCCATGTGACAATGTGAACAGGTCTTTCATTGATTTCCACAGAATTGCGTACTCTGCTTTGTCACCAGCAAATCTTCCCATGAATGTGTCCAGCCGACAGGAGCTACTTCTATACCCTTGAAATTCCTCCTTATGGTGCTGCACCATTTCAGTGAGGAACATCTTGTACTCACTCAGGATTTGGTCACAGTCCTCTGCTGTATACCATTTGGCGTTAAGAAGCAGCTGTAAGAGCTTCTCAAACATGGAGATGGCACGCCTTCATCGCTGATCATAGTTACTGGATCTAGGCATGCCATGTGCCTTACTGCTGCATAATTCGAAGGGCATTTGTCCAGCAGTTTCTTTGCTGTTACGGACAGGAAGGCTACACAGTCTCTCCGAAATTATTGACCCGGCAGCGGTTTTTCAAGCAGCTTCTCTGAGGCTTTCTCAAGAGCTTGTTTGGTGGAAAAGCCAAGATCCACCTCTTTCAGTGGCAAATGGAGTGTTTTGTCCAGTACATCAATATTAAGCATTTGGACAGGTGTTTTGATGTTATCCAGTACCTCCCTCTTCATAAAGCATGAAATCAAACTCTTCAGAAGGGCCTGAAGGTCTTTTGCCAAAAATGGCATCATGGGGGCATCAGTCTGGAAAGTCTCAAGAAAGGGTTTCAGCTGCCTTGCCACATAGGCAAAAAACTGTAATTTTGCCTCAAAAAGGGGGTCACCAACAGCCTCTCTGACCACAGTGTATGATGTTGACGTTGGCATTTTACTCTTTGGCAGTTTCTTGTAATTGTCGACAAATATTTCAACATGTGGCCACATCTTAAGTGCTCTCTCTGCCACTGGCAAGTCCTCCACCCACCTGTGAGCACAGAATTTTAGAGGGAATGTTGATGTTTTGGTAATTTCAATAAAGTCATCCAGTCTGTCTGGTGTGTCATGAAAAAGCTGCCAAAGGGCTCTTAGTTTGTCACCTATCTTCCATCCACTTTCCTTCTCGCCTTGTTGGAAGCTTCCATGAACTGTATGAAGACCACAGGTTCCTAGGTTTATCAAGCTTCTAATATCTGGGGCCTCCTTAGACCTGTCTTCTTCAAATAATCTCAAAATTTTTTTGTTGACACTTGGTCCATCCATCGAGATTTGCAGGAGCTTGTTTGGATCAAGTGGAGAGAGGGAAACTTTAATGCTCTCAACAAGCTTCTCTGATTGTGTGTGCCCTAGAAACTGGGAGTCCAGATAATGCACAACTACCTTTTCTTCATTATCACTCCAGTACCGCACAAGCACATTCATCTGCTCGGTCTGTGTTATTTTGTTGAGGCATTCATCAAATGAAATGGTATAGCAGTTGGACTGTCTAATGTCTTTCACTAGCTTGTCTCTGAAATATGGTGCAAGGCCAAAACACATCAGATACGCTGCTTTTGTTGCACCACATGAGAATTTTTGGGCAATTTCACTATCTGGAAACATCAGGTGAAACAATGAACCCATATCTGAACAGGAATTGAAAGAATATTTGGAAAGGGCCACTTTAATCACCCAGCGGATCTCTGCTTCTAAAACAGCTTCACTTGAAAAATGAGCTCCGATTGTGGGTGTAGCTTGAGGTGGAGTTACAGAAGTTGATGGCTGGACCTCGCTGCTTCCTTGACTCTCTGATTCTGCTGCCTGTCTGCTAGCTTCAGAATTTTGGGGGGTGGGAGATTGATTGATGAAATCAGTCATGCGTGGTCCTGTGCCTTGACTTGACATGACCCTCTTGTGTCCCTGTCCTTTGGCATAGCTTTTAACAGCAGAAATGCCCATGTTGCCTACATCAAAAGCTTTCTTGCATATCTTGCAGTATGCCCGATGTACATTATCTGTCACATGTCCTATCCAGTCCCTGAACTCAGGATTTATCTTCCATTCCTCCTTAAACGTACACCTCCTTGACATGATTCTGCTTTCCCTCACTTCTGTAATTAGAAATACATTCTCTAAATTAACCATTATAGGCTACTATTTTTCCTGCAACACTGCCTATTAGTGTCAAAAACATTAAATACAGTAATGTACAAAAATGTAGGCTAAATAGAAATACTGATCCAGTACAGATTTTCTGTAGGCGAACTGTGGTAAACTTAATGTGAAAGCATACCCATATAATTTCTCTAGAGGGAGCTAACGTTCTGTGGAATAATGGAAGCAAGCTAGAATAAGAAGTTGAGCCAGGAGCTGTTAAGCGTGTTCAGTTGTGCAAATAAAAACGGCACAAGCCAAGTAATATTTATTGTGTGGCGATTGCTCGGCTGCAAGGATATCACACGAACCTACACAAACACACAAGAACAGGCATTTAGATGTAGGCTTCAAGTAGCCTAAGCCCTATTTGTTTTAAATGAAAGCAGTAGCTCTTAGTCTAATTCTTTTTAAGACTGTTATCGTGTTCGTGCTGTTTTAGGTTTGGTTCACTGAATTTATTTGCTTAACAGTGGGACCACGTAGGCCTACAAAATGATTTTAGATTGATTAAGCAATTTCCTCCGGGATCAATAAAGTATTCTGATTCTGATTACCGTCATTAGACAATTAGCACTATGCTAACACCTAATGGGAATTGCCATTAACAGGCTAACAGAAAATAGCATCGCCAATTTACTTGACATGTTTAATGTGCGACCTGGGTCCACATCAGACGGTATGAAGTAACAAAACTGTCGGTTGCACCATATGCACTGTGGTCATACTTACAGTCATGCACTCAGCAGAAATTTCAAGTGATGAACTGATGTTCTGTTGTTCTCCAATCAGCTACTGACAAGCTAGAGCAACGTGGGTCTAAACTCAAATATAATTGCCTATACATGTCTCAGTAGGTGGAGACATTGCGCAGCAGAGGCCACGACCTAGCTCAGCTGTCATAATATCTAGACTTACGAACAGCAAGCTGTTTCAAACAGAAAAATTAAAAAGCGAAAACAGAAATCAAATTCCAGGGCAAGAAAGATTATTTCCAGGACATTTGGCCATTTCGATCAGTTTCCAGGTCATTTCAATGACTGGAAAATAACCCTAAAAATTTTCAGGTTTTCCAGGACGCGTGGGAACCCTGCAGTATGATGGCTTGGGCATGCATGGCTGCCAGTGGCACTGGGACACTGGTGTTTATTGATGATGTGACACAGGACAGAAGCAGCCAAATGAATTCTGAGGTGTTCAGAGACATACTGTCTGCTCAACTCCAGCTAAATGCAGTCAAATTGATTGGGCGGCGTTTCATGATACAGATGGACAATGACCCAAAACATACAGTCAAAGCAACCCAGGAGTTTATTAAAGCAAAGAAGTGGAAAATTCTTGAATGGCCAAGTCAGTCACCTGATCTTAACCCAATTGAGCATGCATTTCACTTGTTGAAGACTAAACTTCAGACAGAAAGGCCCACAAACAAACAGCAACTAAAAGCCGCTGCAGTAAAGGCCTGGCAGAGCATTACAAAGGAGGAAACCCAGCATCTGGTGATGTCCATGAGTTCAACACTTCAGGCTGTCATTGCCAGCAAAGGGTTTTCAACCAAGTATTAGAAATGAACATTTTATTTTCAGTTATTTAATTTGTCCAATTACTTTTGAGCCCCTTAAATGAAGTGATTGTGTTAAAAAAATGCTTTTTTGCCTCACATTTTTATGCAATCGTTTTGTTCACCCCACTGAATTAAAGCTGAAAGTCTGCACTTCAACTGCATCCAAGTTGTTTCATTTAAAATTCATTGTGGTAATGCACAGAACCAAAATTAGAAAAAAGTTGTCTCTGTCCAAATATTTATGGACCTAACTGTGTATATATATATATATATATATATATATATATATATATATATATATATATATATATATATATATATATATATATATATTTATATATATACATACATATACACACACACATACATATACACATACATATATATACATATACAATATATACATATATATACATACAGTGGTGTGAAAAACTATTTGCCCCCTTCCTGATTTCTTATTCTTTTGCATGTTTGTCACACAAAATGTTTCTGATCATCAAACACATTTAACCATTAGTCAAATATAACACAAGTAAACACAAAATGCAGTTTTTAAATGATGGTGTTTATTATTTAGGGAGAAAAAAAATCCAAACCTACATGGCTCTGTGTGAAAAAGTAATTGCCCCCTTGTTAAAAAATAACCTAACTGTGGTGTATCACACCTGAGTTCAATTTCCGTAGCCACCCCCAGGCCTGATTACTGCCACACCTGTTTCAATCAAGAAATTACTTAAATAGGAGCTGCCTGACACAGAGAAGTAGACCAAAAGCACCTCAAAAGCTAGACATCATGCCAAGATCCAAAGAAATTCAGGAACAAATGAGAACAGAAGTAATTGAGATCTATCAGTCTGGTAAAGGTTATAAAGCCATTTCTAAAGCTTTGGGACTCCAGCGAACCACAGTGAGAGCCATTATCCACAAATGGCAAAAACATGGAACAATGGTGAACCTTCCCAGGAGTGGCCGGCCGACCAAAATTACCCCAAGAGCGCAGAGACGACTCATCCGAGAGGTCACAAAAGACCCCAGGACAACGTCTAAAGAACTGCAGGCCTCACTTGCCTCAATTAAGGTCAGTGTTCACGACTCCACCATAAGAAAGAGACTGGGCAAAAACGGCCTGCATGGCAGTTGTCCAAGACGCAAACCACTGTTAAGCAAAAAGAACATTAGGGCTCGTCTCAATTTTGCTAAGAAACATCTCAATGATTGCCAAGACTTTTGGGAAAATACCTTGTGGACTGATGAGACAAAAGTTGAACTTTTTGGAAGGCAAATGTCCCGTTACATCTGGCGTAAAAGGAACACAGCAGTTCAGAAAAAGAACATCATACCAACAGTAAAATATGGTGGTGGAAGTGTGATGGTCTGGGGTTGTTTTGCTGCTTCAGGACCTGGAAGGCTTGCTGTGATAGATGGAACCATGAATTCTACTGTCTACCAAAAAATCCTGAAGGAGAATGTCCGGCCATCTGTTCGTCAACTCAAGCTGAAGCGATCTTGGGTGCTGCAACAGGACAATGACCCAAAACACACCAGCAAATCCACCTCTGAATGGCTGAAGAAAAAACAAAATGAAGACTTTGGAGTGGCCTAGTCAAAGTCCTGACCTGAATCCAATTGAGATGCTATGGCATGACCTTAAAAAGGCGGTTCATGCTAGAAAACCCTCAAATAAAGCTGAATTACAACAATTTTGCAAAGATGAGTGGGCCAAAATTCCTCCAGAGCGCTGTAAAAGACTCATTGCAAGTTATCGCAAACGCTTGATTGCAGTTATTGCTGCTAAGGGTGGCCCAACCAGTTATTAAGTTCAGGGGGCAATTACTTTTTCACACAGGGCCATGTAGGTTTGGATTTTTTTTTCTCCCTAAATAATAAAAACCACCATTTACAAACTGCATTTTGTGTTTACTTGTGTTATATTTGACTAATGGTTAAATGTGTTTGATGATCAGAAACATTTTGTGTGACAAACATGCAAAAGAATAAGAAATCAGGAAGGGGGCAAATAGTTTTTCACACCACTGTATATACAGTATATACATACACACATACATATATACAGTATATACATACACATACATACATGCATACATACATACATACATACATATACATACATATACACATATATACACACATATACATATATGCACACATATACATACATACACATACAGTATATCTGCTATTGTGATTACAACATGGGTGCGTAATTCAGCCTTAAAAAAAGAAGTCCCCAATTGGAGCCACTTCACATACTGCCTGACAATCGATGGCAGCTATTTAATGATTGTTCGGAAGGCATGCCATTTCACACAACGGTGACATTACATGGCCTCCAAGATCCCCAGATCTCACTGTGATTTTTTTCTGTGGAGACATCTTAAAAGCTAAGTGTACCACACACATCCTGCAACCATTGCTGAACTAAAAAGGAGAATTGAAGAGGAAATTGCTGGCATTCCTCTTGACATGTTAAGTCGCGCAATGCAGAATTTTCACAACAGCCAGTCAGAATGTGTACAGAGAAATGGAGAACACCTTCATGATGTTTTCTTCAAAACATAAAATGAATATTGAGTGAATATTGATTACCATCATTAATTGCACATCCTGTACAATACATTTCATCATTTAATGTATTTTGTAATGTGTTTGTGCATTCAATGTCAATTGAAAATTTCCCGTTTCCCTGCGCCACCCTGTATAAATACATACAGTGGGGCAAAAAAGTATTTAGTCAGCCACCAATTGTGCAAGTTCTCCCACTTAAAAAGATGAGAGAGGCCTGTAATTTTCATCAAAGGTATACCTCAACTATGAGAGACAAAATGAGAAAAAAAAATCCAGAAAATCACATTGTCTGATTTTTGAAGAATTTATTTGCAAATTATGGTGGAAAAAAAGTATGTGGTCAATAACAAAAGTTCATCTCAATACTTTGTTATATACCCTTTGTTGGCAATGACAGAGGTCAAACGTTTTCTGTAAGTCTTCACAAGGTTTTCACACACTGTTGCTGGTATTTTGGCCCATTCCTCCATGCAGATCTCCTCTAGAGCAGTGATGTTTTGGGGCTGTCGCTGGGCAATACGGACTTTCAACTCCCTCCAAAGATTTTCTATGGGGTTGAGATCTGGAGACTGGCTAGGCCACTCCAGGACCTTGAAATGCTTCTTATGAAGCCACTCCTTCGTTACCCGGGTGGTGTGTTTGGGATCATTATGCTGAAAGACCCAGCCAAGTTTCATCTTCAATGCCCTTGCTGATAGAAGGAGGTTTTCACTCAAAATCTGACGATACATGGCCCCATTCATTCTTTCCTTTACACAGATCAGTCGTCCTGGTCCCTTTGCAGAAAAACAGCCCCAAAGCATGATGTTTCCACCCCCATGCTTTACAGTAGGTATGGTGTTCTTTGGATGCAACTCAGCATTCTTTCTCCTCCAAACATGACGAGTAGAGTTTTTTCATGGGAGCAGTAAAGTGAATTTGCAGTGTCACTATGTACTGCCCATGTTTCCAAAGTAAAAGTGAATGAAAATGAACAAAATCTGTACACATCATAAAATGACAGGTAATGATGACAATTTGTTTTTTGACCATGAAAAGCTTTTTTGTGGCTACATTCGACTTATGGAGATGGCAGATCCGACATACTTTCACAAAGCATTCATTCTTCATAAACAGTTACCTGAATAACCTGTCAAATTAAGGACATGAACACTGATAGTAAAAAATAAAACAAATCAAGTCGTAACATTTTATAAAAGGTTTCTTTCTACTCTACTTTTCAAACACTTTATTCATAAACATTTCACGATAAACATAACAGAATTAAGCAAAACAAATTAAAAAAATTAGCTGCCATAAATGAACATAGACACCTCACCCCAAACATTTAGGGAGTCTTTTATAACAAATGTGGAGAAATCATAAAACCTCCCTGGATGCTACTGTGACAATCAGTTACTAATGGTTCTAATAACTTATATTTTTATTTAGCCACTTAGTTTTTTTTCCCCTACCTCATCATTTGGTTAATCCATTTTGTTGTATAATCTGCTTTGAGTAATCTTTACATTTGTAATCTCTTATTACTGTAAAATTATCCTACAACAGTGAAAGGATCTCACTCTTCTAACCTCTTTACTCTATAAGGTATTCTTAAGTGAAGCTAGTGTGCAACATTTAATTTTCTTTATGATCTGAAACTGGAAGAATTTCCCTGCTCTTCTCGAGTTTATGGGTTTGTATTCTAACATTTGCTTTAAATGTATGCAATTAATACATAGCATTGTAATGGACAGATTGTTCAGGGAAATGGTACACATAGGTCTTCTACTGTATAGTCCAGGCGTGTCAAACTCACTACCATTGGTGGGCCGCTTCGACTGCCATACGTGCATCAGCGGGCCACACTGTAACAAATACTATTATACTATTATACAAAGTTACTGTAGCTTTCTTTCCAATACTGAAAAATTTTTAAAAAATGTAACACAAAGTTTAAAGTTTAAAGAAAAGCAATTTACTGTATTTCCATACAGTCTCCATACAACAGTATAGAATTAGAGTCTTAGCCTATTAGCTAGGTCCTTATTATATTATATTCGTATTATATTAATTGCTTATATAGGAGCCTTACAGTGTGAGATTTATTTATTTTGTCCCGACACTTGGCATCTCATGTTAGTAACCAGTTCGTCAATATCAGGCTTGAAATCTTGTGCAGCTGCAACTTTTATGAGGGATGAAAGGTGCTCGACGGTAAGTCTTGAGCGATGTGGGGTTTTGGTAGCTTTCATTAACGAAAATAATTGCTCACAAAGGTAAGTGCTTCCGAACATTGACAGTACTCTCGATGTCAACTTACGGATCTGCACATATGAGGGTGGCAGGTAAGCATACTAGCCTGGCACACCAACTTCGTTGTATTGTGCCTTCAGAATAGAATCTGACTGCACTTCAATCAATTCCATTTGGATATTCTCCGGCGCATTCTCAGCGTTGTAAGAGAACAGCGCAATGCCCTGTTTATGTGAACTGAAATCACGAAAATGCTCAGTAATTCAAGTTAGAAAACAAATCCTCCAAAAATCAAATTTTACTTTACTAAGTTTACTTCAAAGTTTATATTGTAAAATAAGCCGATATGCAAAAAGCCACCTGACCTACAATAATTTTACAAACTCAAATTCACAAAAATATGTTAATAAACAACTCACCAACTTCTCGCGTCCACTTCAGATCTTCAAGCTGTAGTCTGCACTAACCGTTCGTTACAATACTAGCACAAAATTACATGACACTAGAGCAAAAAAACGTGAAAATATGCGGGCTATTACTATTCGTGATGGTCAGTTCTGCCCAGTGGCCAGTCTCAGCAGCCCAGTCAGTAGTGTAGCCTTAGCAGGGGCGGCTCTAGACTCGTGGCGGCCCTGGGCAGAGAAAGAATCGTTGGCCCCTTCGCCTGGCAATGTCAATACGGTATCTTATGCACGGTGGATGGCCACATCCATTGCGGACACTGCATAGCCGCCTCGTGCTCATGACACGCTTCTATATACGCGTGTCCGTAACTTGAAAACCAAGTGGCGGCCCATGATATTCTCATTACGGCAGAACGTTATAATACTACATATAGCTTACTGCTCTGACTCTAGTAAATACAGCCTACTAATTAACAAGAAACACAATGCTTTTCGGCCACATTGCCGTCAGCTGTGTCATTATTTTCTCTTTCTGTTTTATATTCAATATATATTGGGGTGGCGGCCCCTGGGATTTGGAGGCACTGTGCAGGTGCACAGTTTGCACATGCCTAAGTCCACCCCTGCTGCCCACCGCTGCAGCCTAGCACTTCAGTTTTGACACTGCAGCTCATTAACTTTGGTCAAGGCTCATGGCTATACTAGCTGATGGCGTTTCCGGTACCGTAATGACATGGGAAAATGCGCTTTTGTCAGAAGGCAGAAGTAAGAAAAGTCAGTAAGTAACACCGAAGATGCAGAATGATTCAATCACAAACGATAGTAATCATTTTGTACAAGTTCAGTGCTAACTAGGATCTGTCATGCGGGCCGCACAGATTTCTGTTGCGGGCCGCATGCGGCCCGGGGGCCGTGTGTTTGACATGCCTGGTATAGTCCACCCTTTTTATTTACGTTTCCAATATCTTTACATAGTAAACTAAAAAAAATGTATGCTAGCAGACATTGTGCTCTAGTGGCAAACGTTTTAGACTTCAATGTTATGTGTTGTTTAACCTGTGGCTAGTTTTACCTAATTTAAGGATGTGTTCAGGCCTATGATTGTTTATGTCCTGATACATAAAACTGCAGAATTGAAAGTGTATATTTTTTCAAATGTATAAAATGATAGCATTATGCAACATTTTCAGACTGACTTAATCCAATTCTGGGTCAAAGTTGTACATAAATTACCTCTCTTGTAATACATATTTTTCTGTTATTATAGTAGTTCTGATGAAGCTATAAATATGTTCAGCATGAGTTTTTATTTTCTACATGATCAAGGATTTTACCGTTTTGTGTTCTTGAAATGTTCAAAGTCCTCACAGTTTACCTGCATTTTGACAAATAGATGTATGACAGTTTCATTTATGTCTTATATAATAACTTTTCTGACTGCATGCTTACTTCATTACTTTTTATGGTAATGTTGGAATGAATTTATATTATCAAATCTGGGGAAAAAATAAATGACAAATTATTTTATGTACATGAGTGTTACATTGACATTCAAATTGTGAACATATTCAAATATGCATTACGCTTTGTAATTGCAAATTCTGAATGCTTTCATTCAGTGTCATGGAAGTCAAGAAATCTCAGGATGCAACACTTTTTTTTTTTTTTTTTAAATTAATATGACCAACTCATATTCGCATATTACTTCTTAAAACCCTTCTAAAAGGTGTAGCAGCCCTTACCTTTTCAAATATAAGCTACTCTGTGGAGCCTACTGCACTTCTGTAAATGGAAGGGCCACCAATAACATGGCTCTCTAATCACTGTATTCCAACAGGCAGAGTGGGTTGTCTTGTAGACTGATGTTAACCTCATTTGAAAGTGAATTTCAAATTATGATAGAAGGTTAAGATAGAAAAGTTAGAAATTCACACCATTAGTCTAGGGGGAAATTTATCCAGTATACACTCCTTAAAAAATGAAACTGTGATGATTAAGTGTTCCTTTAACACCAAATCAATTAAGGTTTAGGGATATCAGTCTGTCCAGTTAGGAAGCATAAGCGAGTGTGAATCAACTTCATCTGCTCTGGTACAAATGAAAGTGACAACAGGCATACTGGACAGACAACAGCAAGACAATCCCAAAAGAGAGAATGGTTTTATAGCTGTTGTTAATAGACAATTGCTCTCTCTCTCATCATTCCTGACCAATTTTTCTGTAGTTTTGCATGTTCTTAGTGTCCTTGTCACCACAGGTAGTGAGGATTTTAGAAATAACCTTGATCCCTTAGGTTTAAAAGTGAAGTGGGAGGTAAAGAATTTGGGGGAAACTATTGACTCTGACCTAAATTTTAAATCGTATATTAATCAGATTACTAGGACCACATTTTTTCACTTAAGGAGTATAGCTAAAGTTAGCAAAGCGAGCAGGGCGTAAGCCCCCTAGTACAGTATAAATACACATATACAAACATTTATTTATCCATACACACATTTTGTATATCAATCTGAAGCAACAAGTAAACAATTTGTAACTATGTAAGTATAATTACATATGTACCCATCCAAACCTTTTCTTTCAAAATTACTTTTCATGCCAGTCCTTGAAATATATTTTGTTTCAACACTAGACAGTGAGAAACATTACATTTTGTACAACAGATTGAATTGCAACACAAAATCCCCATCATGCCAGTCCTTGAAATACATTTTGTTTCAACACACAGATTGAATTGCAACACAAAATCCCCATACAGTCATATGAAAATGTTTGGGAACCCCTCTTAATTATTTGGATTTTTGTTTATCATTGGCTGAGCTTTCAAAGTAGCAACGTCCTTTTAATATATGACATGCCTTATGGAAACACTAGTATTTCAGCAGTGACATTAAGTTTATTGGATTAATAGAAAATATGCAATATGCATCATAACAAAATTAGATGGGGTGCCCAAATTTATTCACCTAACAGAGATATTACATCAATACTTAGTTGAGCCGCCTCCTGCAAATATAACAGCCTCTAGATGCCCCCTTTAGCCAATGATGAGTGTCTGGATTCTGGAAGGAGGTATTTTTCACCATTCTTCCATACAAAATCTCTCCAGTTCAGTAAAATTTGATGGCTGCCGAGCATGGACAGCCTGCTTCAAATCATCCCATAGATTTTTGATGATATTCAAGTCAGGGGACTGTGACTGCCATTCCAGAACATTGTACTTCTTCCCTCTGCATGAATGTCTTTGTAGATTTCAGAATGTGTTTTGGGTCATTGTCTTGTTGGAATATCCAACCCCTGCGTAACTTCAACTTTGTGACTGATGTTTGAACATTATCCTGAAGAATTTGTTGATATTGGGTTGAATTCAACCGACCCTCGACTTTAACAAAGGCCCCAGTCCCTGAACTAGCCACACAGCCCTACAGCATGATGGAACCTCCACCAAATTTGACAGTAAGTAGCAAGTGTTTTCCTTGGAATGCAGTGTTCTTCTTCCGCCATGCAAAGCGCTTTTTGTTATGACCAGATAACTCAATTTTTGTCTCATCAGTCCAAAGCACTTTGTTCCAAAATGAATCTGGCTTGTCGAAATGAGCATTTGCATACAACAAGAGACTCGGTTTGTGGCAAGAGTGCAGAAAGGGCTTCTTTCTCATCACCCTGCCATACAGATGTTCTTTGTGCAAATTGCGCTGAATTGTAGAATGATGTACAGATACACCATCTGCAGCAAGACATTCTTGCAGGTCTTTGGAGGTGATCTGTGGGTTGTCTGTAACCATTCTCACAATCCTGCGCATATGCCGCTCCTGTATTTTTCTTGGCCTGCCAGACCTGTGTTTAACAGCAACTGTGCCTGTGGCCTTCCATTTCCTCATTACATTCCTTACAGTTGAAACTGACAGTTTAAACCTCCGAGATAGCTTTTTGTAGCCTTCCCCTAAACCATGATACTGAACAATCTTTGTTTTCAGATCTTTTGAGAGTTGCTTTGAGGATCCCATGCTGTCACTCTGCAAAGGAGAGTCAAAGGGAAGCACAACTTGCAATTGACCACCTTAAATACCTTTTCTCATGATTGGACACACCTGTCTATGAAGTTCAAGGCTTAACGAGCTAATCCAACCAATATGGTGTTGCAAGCAATCAGTACTGAGCAGTTACATGCATTCAAATCAGCAAAATTACAAGGGTACCCAAATATTTGCACAGACAATCAAATATGAAAAACTTAATTTCATACAACTAAATACTACTTCACTAAAAATCTTTTTTCAGAAAACACCCCAGTACTTTGATGTTCCTAGGAAATGAAACACATACCACTGTTATCTTTTTTGTTGAAAGTAGAGTAAATTATTATGCAGGCTAAGAGGGGTTCCCAAACTGCTTCATATGACTGTATATCTTCTCCTGTCTTCTGTTGACCCACAGAGGTTTAGTATGTTTTCATTTATTTATTTATTCATTTATTTATTTAGTTGTTGCTTTTTTCGTGTATTTCACATCTGGAACAAACTAAGTAAATACATACATTTTTAGTCCAGCTTCTTTCAGTGAAAAGAGCAATGCTGTTCCTGGCAGCCCTGGTGTGCGTGGCAGGAAACAACCCTGGACGGGGCACATGCATACACATAAACCAGTCACAGTGTCCAAACAAACTAAACAGAACATTTTTGGCATGCAAGTCGAAAACAGGCATACTCAGAAACAAGGGAGTGGAACAGTGACATTCGAGGGAAAGGGGCAGAAACTTGGTGTGATGTGATACAAATACTTTTGATTGAAGAGCGGCCCCCCATGAAAGTTTGTGTGGTGTGATTCAGTTACATTCATTCAATTGGCGTGGGTGAGGTCTCCATTCGAAACTGCAAGTGGCAGCATTATACAATACAAATAGTTGGCCGAGTGACACTTGGGACTAACGCTTTTAACACTATTTTTACAGCTAAAGTGACACTCGGGTCTAATGCTAAGGAGGTTAAACATAGACTCAACAAGAACCTGGAGGTATCAAAAGTAGTTGGCCAAGGGTAAATGTAACAAACAACATTAAAAATATTTATTCACAGAGAGAACAATAGATGCTTAGAAAAAGTTGCCTCGCAGTCTAGTAAATAATAGAACATGGAGATTTTCAAATCTGGAGGAAATTAGCTTTGACACAACATTAAACAGTGCTATGAAAAAAATTCAACCACACACAGATCAAATCCTCTTATAGTGAATACCAAAGTAACAAGATTTTCAGAATAACGAATACTTTTTGTTGACCCAAACAAACATTCATACAACATCATGTTAAACAAATTAAGTTTTAACAAAATGTAAATTTCAGTACAGTGGAACCTCGGTTCACGACCATAATTCGTTCCAAAACTCTGGTCGTAAACCGATTTGGTCGTGAACCGAAGCAATTTCCCCCATAGGATTGTATGTAAATACAATTAATCTGTTCCAGACTGTACGAACTGTATGTAAATATATGTATTTTTTAATTTTTAAGCACAAATATAGTTAAATATACCATAGAATGCACAGCGTAATAGTAAACTAAATGTAAAAACATTGAATAACACTGAGAAAACCTTGAACAGAGAAAACACTGCAAGTGTTTGCGCTATAGTGCTAGGAACCGCTCGCTAAAAACACTTTTTTTTTTTTTTTAATGAGTTTTAAGCACAGGGGAAAAAATGAACATTTGAAAAGTCCGTAATTTAATAAACCACCAACAAAAGTAACATTGCAACAATGCAGGCTACGAACCGATCACTGTAAACAGAACTGAAAACAAAAACAAGCCTTCTCTACCTTATGCGTCCCTCTCTCTCTTGCGCTCCTGTGTGTGTGTGCGTGTCCGTCTCTCTCTGGCGCTGCCTGTGTGTATGCGCGGCTCTCTCTCTCTCTGGCGCTGCCTGTGTGTGTGTGTGTGTGTGTGTGTCATGCTCTCTTGCTCTCTCTCTTGCTCGCTGCACAGGAAATGCACAGGGAGAGACTGAACATGTACAAACCGAAAGGGAACCTGGCTTGTTCGTATACCGAGTGTGTGGTCGTGAACCGAGGCAAAAGTTTGGCGAACTTTTTGGTCGTAAACCGATTTGTACGTGTAAAGAGACATTCGTGAACCAAGGTTCCACTGTATAATGAACATTTTTTCAACCAAAAATTGGTACCAAATATGATAATGTGATGCAACAAATACTCAATTAGGCACCTAAACTTTCCATGCAGAGTCTAGGGGACCCTGCAACAGGCTGTAGCAAAGAAAGATTGTCTGTTGTGAAATTTCCAGCCTTGGTGAGGCTTGGCTAGAGTGTAGGCACAACATCATACACAGAGCCAAATTCTGAGTTATCACTCCACCTAATAACCGCGTGGGTAGTTGTGTTATGTTCTGATACAGCACTGTTTGAGTTTCTTAGCGGTTCCCAAAAATTTTCTTTGAGATGAGCATTCAGTTTACACTGGAAAAAAATTAACAATCCTGGAGAAAAATGATTACGGAATGAAGAAAAATGATGTGGCAAAAACATTTGGAATCACAACTTCATCATCTAACTTCTCATGTTCATTCTGTGTTGAATTACATCTAACGTCTCATCTTCAAATAAAATAATTTTTCAGTTTAAGAAATGGTGTGTTTTTATACAGGAATTGTCAAGCTTGAGTCACAGAGTTTCACAAGAGACTGGAAAGCACTTCCAAGTTTACAAAGAAAATACAGGTACTTTATTACTGTATAGAGAATGCAGGTACAGTCTCAAGACTTCATTCAAAACAGGAGCTGCACTCAGCACACAAGTTAGGAGCCAGGACATGTGCAATCGTCCTACTTTAGCTCCCACGTTCAGATTAGAAGAATACCAGCAGCTCAGAATCACCGCTGTGGCAGACCAGGAAGAGTTCAAGCAAAAGCAGATCAAAGCCCGGAGTTAAATGTTCTAAAAATTATGTAACAAGCTTGATCCTGCAGAGGACAACCAGTTACTTTGCCCTTAGTTTACTGTTAACCAGAAGCAGCAAAGGAGCTACACAGCTGTCCTTTCACCACTGCCGTTAGAGATGGTGAAGTGCCAAAGTATAAGTACAATAGTATATGTATTTTTCCCATATTCGTTATAACGAAATTTCCATTTTAATGAAAATGATCCCATGAGTTTCATTAAAATGGGATTCCACCTGTGTGAGTGTGTGTCTGTATATATAAAAATCAAACAAGTATGTAAGCACTATCTTAGTAAATACCATACACACACATACATATAAAGCATTTATTTTGTCAATGTATAATTCCTTATATAAAGTTCTAGTTTATCATAGAAAATCACTTGAAATCAGGCTGTTACCTTGGCTTTGGATGCTTATAGTTCCTTGTTAGTGGTAAAGGCATTAAAATAACTTCCAAAGACCAAACACCTCACAAGTAAAATGCACTTTTAACAAATAAAAATGTCCAAATAAAAAAAATGCTAGTACTTCAACATTTACGCATATAATTAGAATGATGCAAACCATACTCGCAAACAGAGCATTTCTAAAGGAAATTTATTTTATCATGGGGGGGGGGGGGGGGGGGGGGGGGTAACAGTACCACCAAGAAAAGTAACCAGAAAATATGTGGGCAAATAATATGGGCACAAGGTGGGTCTAAGACTAAATCTTAGAATACCAGTTTTCAACAACAGGTCAGAACTGCATTAATGAGGAAAGTTTTATATTTTAAATTTCAAGCTCAGATTTAAATGAAAGATACTATGAATTAGTAAATTAAAACAAGTTTACCTTTGTTGGTTAGGTTAATAAATTATCTACAATGATTTAGTCTAAAAGATTTATTAGTGCACATTAATACTGTTGCCAGTACAGTTCTTCATTTTAAATGCCATGTGGTTAAGGAAGTGTTAATATAGAAATGTGTTTACCATGAAAATTTAAATTCTGTGTTGAGACAGTATGCATCTGCAGGCAGGACTGTATCATGATTTTACTTCACTAATAATGAGAAAAGTAGAATGACTGAGCTTTACAAAATACAATACTCTTTTCTGCATATATTTGCATTAACTTGTTGAGCCATTAAATACACCACACCCAAATGAGACATTGACAGGTAGTACTTTTTATATAAAGTTGATGTTTATGGAACAGTTTGTTCTCTCTGATGTGGCCAAAACCTGTTTACATTTCTTTTCTTCTCTGTTTTTATAGCTGCTGGTTATGTCCTTAGGCTCACGATAATCTGTACAAATGATCTGCAATGAGCATTATTGTAAAAACAGATATTTCACTGTGCAAGCCTTTAGAAAGAATTAAGAATATCAAACATTTCACAAAATAATCTAGACAATCAGGCCATCAAGCGTGTTTGATTAGTTTCATTAATATATATAAAATATATTTAATTCAATGCATTTTTGGAAATGGACAGACGGTTTTATTTTATAATTTTGAAAGTATTAAACATTATAGCAAAGCTCCTTATCAGGAATGTACAGAATACATGTCGAAATCAATATATAAAATATTTTTAACCCAGGAGTTTAATTATGAGAAATAGCTAACTTGACATGTAAGAAATTTGAACTGACAAGTTCATGCTTTATTTCTTGCAATTCATTCATGGATTTATTGCTCTAATAAAATCCTAGACAACATAAAACTGAAAATTAAACAAACAGTTACCTCCAAAACCTGCTATGCCACGACATGCCAACCCTTATGCACTTGTAATGATAAAGGGAAATTTACACTTCATTTTAAAACATAAAACCTGCAACCACTGCTTTAAGCCCACATTTCAATAGGTTTGTTGAATAAGCCAGTACCTGTACTGGCCCACTGAATATAATGAATAAATGTATATTGAACAGAACTATTCAGAGATGTTTATAATAGTCTTTATTTCAGCTTTATTAAACACCTCAGAATTTGATTTGAATGTTCATACATATAAACTTCAATTCATTTTTGTAACTTCACAGTTGTCCCTAGAAGCTTAAAATATAATCTCATAATTCTTACCTTGAACAGAGACCTTCATGAAAAATTAAGCCTGGCTTTTACTCAGGCCACTGCACATAAACAGCTCTAACCAATGTTGTAAATGATATTTTCATGCCCTCTAATGCATGTAATAAAGAATATATATAATTCTTTTAGGTTTACGCACACCTTTTGAAAATAATGCATTTTCCTACATAAGTTTGAGAGTGCAGTATGGACAGTCAGGCACAATTTAGGTTTCAATTTCAAATTAATCAAATCAAAGCAGTTTCTTAATATACGGAATCTTGAAAGCCTAACTGATTTATTTATAAAAGGGAGAATTAACTGTTGTGATGCTTTACTCTTGGTTCAGATATTTTGTTCATTACTCTGTGCTTAAGTCAAAGCAAAATACCAAGGATTATACAGTAAATAAAACCAAATATTAAAAGCATATAACTACAAAACTTATTTGGGCCAAAAATGATCTCTGGTCAATACTACCGTCTAAATCAAGACCTCAAGATGCAGTCTTGTTTAAAAAACCCATAATAAATAAAATTACTATACAGGTTAGAGCCCTTAGCCATAGAATTCTGAAACTCTGGAACAGTCCCTCTTTCAAAATTAGAATTTCTCCTATCAGTCTTGCATTTTATGAAGCCTGAAGACTCATTACTTACTCTCATCAGAGTTGCTGCATAGCTGTTCATATTACTTTTTAATAATTGCTGCAATTGTTTTTATTCGCTGTTACCAAATATTTATTTATTATGAATTCTCAGCTACTTTTAATAGCATTTGGTGCTGCTGCTACTTTAAGTTATCGCTTCTAATCATGAAACAATTTGCTTTTTGATGTCATTATTGTTGTTTGCCTAGGCGAGGTGACAGAATGTGGAACACCCAGGTGAATTTTTGTTGCTTTTAAAAAAAAACATGGTGTGTATATTATATATATATATATATATATATATATATATATATATATATATATATATATACACACACACACATACAGTGAAACCTCGGTTCACGAACGTCTTGGTACACGTACAACTCGGTTTACGACCAAAAAGTTCGCCAAACTTTTGCCTCGGTTCACGACCACACTATCGGTATACGAACAAGCCAGTTTCCCTTTCGGTTTATGTGCGCTGAGGATTTCCGCACGTGTTGCATTGTTCTCGGTCAGAAGTGCGTGCTTTCGCTGTGAAGTCTTTGTGCTCTATTTCATTTCCTTTCCGGTTCGTATGCGCCGATTACTGTATTTAAGCATGTGTTCAGCCTCTCCCTGTTCATTGTTCTCAGTCAGACGTGCGTGCTTTACCTGTTAACTCTTTGTGCTCTACAGTATTTTGTGTGCTTTTGCAGTTAACCATGGCTTCTAAGCAAGTGAAGAGTGGTGAGAAGAAAGTGTTGCAATGTTACTTTTCTCTTTTTTCAAATGTTCATTTTTTTTTTCCATGTGCTTAAAACTCATTTAAAAAGAGTGTTTACAGTGATCGGGTTGTAATGCTATTAGCGTGAACTCCTGCAATGTTACTTTCTTGGTTGGCTTTTAAATAAAGTTCGGACTTGTTCAAATGTTCCTTTTTTTTTTTTTTTTTTTTACAGCGATTGGATTGTAAGACTATAGCGCTAACTGCTGCAATGTTACGGGGGGGTGGGGGGGGGGGGGTATGGGCTCGCGTGCTGCTGAGAGACAGACAGAGAGAGAGAGAGCGAGCCTGCATGTTTGTGTCAGTGTTATTCAATGTTTTTACATTAGTTAACTATTACACTGTGCATTCTATGGTGTAATTAACTATATTTGTGCTTAAAAATCTTTAAAAAAAATATATTTACATACAGTTCGTAAGGTCTGGAACGGATTAATTGTATTTACATACAATCCTATGGGGGAAATCGCTTTGGTTCACGACCAAATCGGTTTACGACCAGAGGTTTGGAACGAATTATGGTCGTGAACAGAGGTTCCACTGTATGTATGTATGTATATGTATATATATATATATATATATATATATATATATATATATATATATATATATATATATGGTGTATAACATATAAATGACCTCCAGTAGGCCACTGGTGTGAATGTCTCTGACCAAACAATCAGAAACAGACTTCATGAGGGTGGCCTGAGGGCCCAACTGCCCAGCTCACTGTCCGGCACCGTGGAGCTCAATTGGCATTTGCAAAGAATACCAGAATTGGCAGGGCCACCATTGGCGCCCTGTGCTTTTCACAGATGACAGCAGGTTCACCCTCAGCACATGTGACAGACGTGAAAGTGTCTGGAGAAGCCGTGGAGAAAGTAATGCTGCCTGTAATATCGTTCAGCATGACCGGTTTGGTGGTGGGTCAGTGATGGTCTGGGGAGGCATATCCATGGAGGGACACACAGACCTCTACAGGCTAGACAATGGCACCTTGATTGCCATTAGGTATCAAAATGAAATCCTTGGACCCATTGCAGACCCTATGCTGGTGCAGTGGGTCCAGGGCTCCTCCTGCTGCACAACAATGCCTGGAGGAAAAAGGAATCAGGGCTCGCAAAATCGCTAGCCCGACGTCCCGGGGCTATTGGGTCTTCCAGTCGGGCTACCAAAATCTATCTCAGCCCTGCCCGTCGGGCTATCATAGGAAGGAAAAATATATGTCAATGCTTTTGTATTCTTTCGCAAATGTAGCTGGGTAATTATGTCATTTTCAGGCATCGATGAGCCACTGTCAATATGTGAAATCGCATTTGAATTCGTGCTTGTTTTTTACTGTCACTTTCACTTTGCGATCGCACAAACTGTGTATAGAGAGCAGCAGTACTGACTGGTCGGTGACGGATTAATTGCGCACCAATTCCTCTGACGTTGTCTTATCACTCATTAGCTTACTATTCAAACGTGACAAGTGAAATCTCCCGCAGCAAGCTTAAACATGTGATAGAGGTTGATTGCACAGAGAATTTAAAAAATCGCTGACCGTTATGCGTGTGTAAAAATAGATGGATTTACGCAGGTATTTTAGTTCTGCTGAGCCAAATAAAACAGGTCACGGTGAAAAAGGGACAGCCAAAGAAAAGCCTACCACAAAGCAGAAAAGTTATGACAAATCAGTCTATGAGGCAAAAAGAAAGCGCAGCTTTTTGGTTTCATGGACAAAAGAATTTCTGTGGCTGGAATATGACAAACTAAATAACATAACGTTCTGCCGGGTGTGTCGTGAGTTTCCCTCGATTTCTGACTCGACAAGCGCCTTTGTTACTGGGACCAGTAATTTTAGGAAAGACCCCATCAGAACCCATGAGAAATCTCTGCATCACAAGAAATGCATTGGTGCTCAGTCTGCCGCATCTTTCCCAGAACAAACACCAATTGCAAAAAACATACTAAAAATAAACCAAGCACAAGAAGAAGTCCTGAAAAAGCTGTTTAGAACAGCGTACTATGTTGCAAAGAGTGAACTACCATTGGCAAAATTTAGCAGTCTTTGCAAACTTCAAAAAGCAAATGCTTTTTTTTTTTTTGCAAGTTTTGCTAGAGTAGGAAGAGAAAGAGAAAATTCCACAAGAATGGATGGATCTAAAAACGTGGCTTGCAGAACACCGGGGTAGCAAGGTAGATGATTGCTTGTACAGAGATCTCCTCTCTGGGAATCCAGAACACCTCTCTCATATCTTGTTGCTGGTGAAATTAATGCTGACACTTAGTCCATCAACAGCCATCTGTGAGAGGATTTTCTTGCATGAACCGAGTGAAGACAACACCTCGTACCTCTCTGCACCGTGAAACACTGAATGACTGCATGCAACTCTTCATTAATGGGGGAACAGTTGAATCTTTTTACCCTGACAAGTCAATTCGTTTCCGGATGTTTTCTGGAAAAGGTTCAAGACACCTGGATCATAAAACCCCGACAAGAACAAAGAGCAGTGAAATGGAGGCCGATGCACAGGAAGAGAAAGCTGATGAAGGAGATGCTATGCCCTCAACGTTGAGTGGCATTTTCTCATCCGTGAGTTCAGTGGAAATTTCAGATTCAGAATCTGACACAGACTGATTCATGTTCTACAAAGTTCTTACAAGTTCATAGAAATTTCTGTTCAATTA
Organism: Erpetoichthys calabaricus; assembly: GCF_900747795.2. Taxonomy (NCBI): domain Eukaryota; kingdom Metazoa; phylum Chordata; class Cladistia; order Polypteriformes; family Polypteridae; genus Erpetoichthys; species Erpetoichthys calabaricus. Next base: position 64,564,575 of record NC_041399.2, on the reverse strand, counting down.
GAACCAAATATTTGAGTTGATGATTGTAATTTTTATACAGCTGTTGTAATTTGTGTTTTAACAATTTTTTGATTGATGTTTTGTTTCCTTTACAATATTATACATTAAAAATAATCTCTTTTTTATTCGGGCTACTTAAATTTATTTTGGGCTACCAAAAACTGAAGAGTGCCTGCCCGAAGGGCTACCAGGGATTTTGAAATTTTGCGAGCCCTGGGAATTGATACCATTGATTAGCCCCCACACTCGTCTGACCTAAATCCAACAGAACACCTCTGGGACATTATGTTTCAGTCCATCTGACGCTGCCAGGTTGCACCTCAGACTGTCCAGGAGCTCAGTGATGCCCTGGTCCTGATCTGGGAGGAGATCCCCCAGGAACCATCCATCTTCTCATTAGGAGCATGTCCCGACATTGTCAGGCATGCATACAAGGACGTGGGGGCCATACAAACTACTGAATATGATTTTGAGTTGCTGCAATGAGTAGCCTGTCATGTCATTTTTTCACTTTGATTTTCGGGGTGTCTTTGAATTCAGCCCTCTGTAGGTTGATAATTTTCATTTCCATCAAATGATGTGGCATCATTTCATTCCTAACACATTACCCAGTCCATATCAGTATAGATATCCAGTATGGTTTTTTTCCCCATTGAGATCTGATGCGCTTTCAAAGTGTTCCTTTAATTTTCTTGAGCAGTTTATATGTTACTTATACTTTTCCTTTCACTTGCACATCTGATGAAGGCTGTACAGCAGAAATGTGGCATCTTTAACCTTCTCCCCTTTTCAGCAGGGAATTAAACCCCAACATTTTCCTTTGCAGATGAAGGGCCGTATGATTTCTGCGATGCGGACAACACAGAATTAACGCATCAAAAGGATTTTAGATTTAAAAATGGAAATGTGCGGAATTTAGAGACTAATTTATTGGGAAGTTTTGTAACAGTCACCCCTTTAAACAATTGAATAATTTGTAGTTCTATCATTCAGATGCTATTTTTTTTTTTTTTTTTTTTTATATAAAGTGAACACAATTCATTCTAGAGGCATGACTAAATTCTACCTGTTTGTGCACATGTTTCATGTATGTTTTCTCATTAAAAGCATGCAAAATAGCTAGCTGCACGAGACATAAATGTCGACACAAGCAGTATCAGATACCCTAACTACGTCGAAAAAACTAAGAAACACAAACTTAACTGCAGAATTACGGGCGCAACAATATCCCGGCAACTTTTACAAATCTGGACAACACATTTCTGGAGGTTTTGCCAGCATACCATAGACTGAACACAAAAAGATACTTGCAATGACCATGTCAAATCTAAAACCCATCTCAAGAACATTGAGAAATTAAGATCAAAAAAGTGTTCCCTTTCAGGTAACAATAGAGGAAACAACAAAATCGTCAGATGCAAGATGTCAGTTTGTGGAGGACTTTGTGGTCATGCGAGTCAGACATATCACTCGAAAAAATGAAGATGCGTCCTTTCTTTATTAAGCATTGTAAACAAGGAGGCACTCTGCCAGAAAATGAGAGCAGTCTTTGTCAAATGATTTGCCCCGTGTCTTTGAACAACATATGGATGCCGTTCTTCGAAAGATTCGTGGTAGTAAAATTTATGTTGTAGTTGATGAAACCACAGATAGCGGAGACCACATAGTTCTCAACATAGTGATAGGTGAGTAAACATTTGGCTGTATGGTAAATCTATGTAGGCAGCTCTAATTGTACATGAAATTATATTTAGCCGGTATTAACAGTCTTTCCCGTAGAAAAATGTTGTTAGTGAACAGCATTGGTTGTTAATGGGTTCCCTTTTAAAAATTAAAATTTTTGGATTTAGTAAATTTTTTTGCCTTGAGGTAACGAGGCACGCAAGGTCCACATTAGACTCTTCCATTATAAACTCGGCACCTACAAACCTGGGCAGAAGAGCAGGCTTCTCCTCAGATGCAATGAGCCCTTAAAAGCGTGTCTCTCTCTTTTTCCTGTTAAATTCCCAAATTTAGCGTCTTGCAGATTATTTTGCTTTTGCTTTGTAATGAATTATTTTAAAATATGCAGAAGAAGCTACAGATTTAATGATGCACGTTTTCAATCTGTAAACATTTAAGGTTTAAGAATCATTATAAATAATTTACATAATTAAAATTACAGGTACTGAAAACCAGTACTTTTTGGCAGATGTTATCTTTATGGAGACCTGCAACTATTCTGCCTTTTCATAGGCAGCACTTCAGTCCCTTCGCAACAACCAGCTGAATCTTAATGACATTTTAGAAGTGGTCACAGACAATGCATCATACTGTCTGAAAACATATCAGGAAGTTTTAAAAGGGGTTATGCCTAACAGTGTACATTCAATCGGCTTGTGTCATGTCATCAGTTTGGTGGGAGAGACCTGGCAGCACTATAAATACTTTAGAGACGCCGCATCATTAGTGATGTTGGTAAAGTCTGCCTTCTTCAAGAAGCCTGCCAGGAACCCCTGAGGCAGAAAACATCAGGTGCTAAAGCTGGTTCAAATTAGTAGGGTACCTCACTGAACATATTCACCTCTACAAAAAGTTCTTTTCGGTCGAAAACACATCAGTTCAGGCTGTAACAAATATCCTGGACCGTAAAAGTGAAGCTAACCTTCAACTAAGAAGGATGCATCAATCTAGTAACAGCTCTTACAATTCTGGAGGGCACTCACTGTCCTACTGCAGTCTCAGCATACAGCATCGTGAAGGATCTGGGCTCCTACCTGATGAATGGAGCTGCAAAATAAGGTTCAGCTGTGCTAGTGTGCTGTTTCATTAAAAGGAATGTAAAGTGCCACTTCGTTATTGTTTGTTTTGTTGTAGTTGTTGCTACTTACAGTATATTAAATATATAAATAAAAACATGTAAAGACCCAAAAATCCAAATCAAGGAAAGATAAAACGGTGAAAACTGAAAATCAAAAAAAAAAAAAAAATGAAATGGAATTTGTGAAAAAATAAACTGATTCCATAGGGCCCTACAGATGCATGCTGACACAGCTCTGTGCTAACTCTGCTATATATATGCATGCACAAAATATGTCTAAAAGTTATAGTTATAGATAAGCAGTATTTTCTTATTTAAATATATATTGTTATATATGTAGGTATTTGCAAGCCTTATGGGGTCAAATTAGATGGGATATTGGAGAAAAATTTTGGAGTGACATCATAAATTAGCTGTTTGTACTTTCCTTCCACACCCAGGAGGACCGTAACCTGAAACAGTTCCTCTGGGTGAATCTCCAAACAATCGGTATTGCAGCCCATTATAAATATTTTGCTCTGAGGAAACAGCAAGATGGGATCAGTATAGACCAGCAAATGACAGAAGCACAACGGTGTGACAAAAGCATGAACTTTATTTCATTTCTCATTTCCATCCTTCAACTCCCAATACTTTTTATGCTTCTTCTTGTTTTCTATTTACAATATACAGTATATAGCCAAATTAATTTTCAGTGAGGGTGTTTTATGGGAAAACTTTTAGCAGAAACAGAAAGGAGTGCTGATTCGCCTATTTTAAGTCTTACTTCTGTGTTAATTTTCTTCCCCATCAGACCAACACATTTGCCAGGATCATCTACGGAAGGTTGGTACAAATGTGGCTTGAACAGTGACTTTCTTGTTATCCATATTAAATGATGACACTGGTGTCTACCTAAAACTTCGCCAGTCTCTATTTCTGATAAAAACAGTGTGGTGCCTAAACATCAAAATTTGACTTTGTGATTTGTTCAAGTAATTTCTTTTTAACAAACCCTTACCATGTTTGTAATAGGGTAAAATATAAAATATATATTCTTATATATAAACGACTACGCGAGGAAGTGTGTGAGTGTCTGTCTGTCCGGCCCAAAGATCGAGGCTACTACAGCATGAATCTCAGGGAGCAGGCAAGGCGGCTCCAAGTTAGCGATTCAGAAGAAGAAAGCGACTCTGTTGCCAAAGTAAAACCACCGAGAAAAGAGAATCTCTTACACAAGCGAGACGAGCACATCAGCAAAACGGTATCCCTTTTACTTTTCCTCCTGCCGCTAATACACAAGTGAGGTAAGCACGTCATCACAACAAAACCTAGGAAATAGATGCTCAGAGTAGTTCCTTTCAATTACCTGACATCTCTACAACTATTAAAAGAGGCATATAAGAAATAATTAATTGAAATGAAATCGTCTTAAGAAAATAAAGAATACATTGTGAATAGTCATTCATTTTAGGGTAGCAAACAGTATTTAATCCAAAAAAGCACATGCAGTAACTTAGAGCTGAAAAAAAATCTAAAAAGTAACATTTATGCAATTACTTAAATGACAGACCTACCTTGATTCTGGGTATTTTGTAAGAGTTGCCAGGCTGCTTGTATACATGTGGCCACCCACATCAATATGAACTGGAGCATTGGACTTGGTGAGCTGTGCAGGAGTTGGGATGCCCTGGTTGCTCAAAGGAGATGCTGGAGATCTGGTTATCATTGGCCGGGACATGTTAGGTCGATTATCCTACAAGGAATATATAATATATATTTACTTTCTGAAGTCTACTACAGTACCAAACAAGGCTTCATGTACAACAATGCGGAGACATATTTTTTAAATGTATGGTGTTCTAAAAATACACTGCAAATTTAGTCAGTTTCAGTGAGGAAATAAAGGTGCCTAGTCTATTCCAAATAAAATCTTTTCTGTTTGGAATCCTTACCAAAATTCCTCAGTGAATGGGGCAAAACATCAAAGTCAATATCAGTGGCACTCACCTTTCACTCACAGAGCATCTCTCTGTCATAGGTCTGTTTAATAGAGGCATAAAATAGCAGCAGTTATAACTGAAATTGATACTAATGGTTTTTCTCCTTTCTGTTTCTACTCTTTGCTTGAAAAATATTTTCCTATTTTTCAAACTCTACTGTTATCTGTTACTGTGGAGCAATTCTATGAAGGCAGGGAATGCAGGTTCTGTTGAGGCCCAGACATAAGTGACAACGAACAAGCTGATCCTCTGGAAGATTTACTTGCAACTATATCTTTTTAACATAAATGAACAACAATTCAAACTCAATTTAGACAAATAAAGGAACAAATAGATGAAATTCCAGTTTAGAAAAGAAAAACACATTATGAACACTGATTTATTGTACCACAGAATAATGGTTTTAAAGAATTGTCATCCAATTTCTTAACATTTTCATTTCATATGATTATGAGAAATCACAACCAATAGTGGTCAATGAATGATGTGAAGAGTCCACCTCAACACTTGAGCCCAATCCGCACATACAATACATATTCTTGGGTCACAATGGGCCAGTTTTAGAGTTGCCAACTAACTTACTACAAGTCACTGAGAAATGGCAGGAAAACATGGCACATGGTGAACACCTGCATAAAACAAGGAGAAAATATGCAAGCTCTACATAGCCAGAGACCAACCCAGATATCAAACCTCATATTCTGATTTAATGCTTTCAATTTAGTGAAAGCTTTAAATTAATATTTTTCTAAAGATTTTCATGTGTGAAGGAGTCTACTAATTCCTGTAACTTGTAGCAGGTGATAAAGAGATACCCTGTGATTTGGAAATGGTAGGGACAGAAGCTCTACTTGGATTTAAAAAACTGAAATCAAACAAAATGTCAGAACAAGAGAACACTTACCAAGGGATGCTTAAGGAAATTAGGGAGTACACATACAGTATATAATCTCATCAATTTTTTTAAGAAATTGGTGCATACTGCAGAAATACCTACAGTCTGGAAACTGGTAAAGGTTGTTCCTTTGAAGAT
>NC_041399.2:64505601-64531042 GCF_900747795.2 Erpetoichthys calabaricus | reverse complement strand
CAGTATGCAATGGTTTGTGTCCATAACTTAAGGCAGGATAGGCTATGACTCCTAATGTCCCTGACAATGTTATACTGTATATGAGAATCCACCTTGATAAAAGGATTAGTGTCTGTATGTCCGTGTCATTACAAAAGATGGAGCATTACAAATTACAAATCCCATAACAAATTGCATATAACAGAGACCTATGCATTACATTGTGCACTGCAAACGTTAACGCCGATAACTTCGATTTCCCCCCATACTTGATAAGTAACACAACTAGTCATGTCACATAATAGAATAGGGTACAATAATTAACTGTTCATAAAAGAGCAAATAAAGACAGGATACAAAAATCTGATGGTAATATTAATATAAAATAATGAGATGCAGTATTAGGCCTGAAAGAAATTAAATCTTTTCCAATTGACCACTTAGACCTTACTTTACAGTTGTAGTATAGCACATCTTCAAAATTATAAAATCTAGAGACCAAATGTCCATCGATCCCCTTGCTAAAAGATTCCACTCGAGCCAAAAATCTAATTTAAAAAAACTTCTACGTTGTGAATATCTTTTCAAGTCGTTAAACTTTTTTGCTGCCATTTGTGAGAAACTACATTTCTAAAACATTTAGTTTGCCATGTTTTGAAAAACTCAATTCAAAGAATGTGCTCATGCAGTCTTTTAAATTATTTTCCAAAATGAAATACTCATTTTATATTGCTTTTCCTGCTAAGGCAATATAATGTATTGGGATATTGCAGGAAGAAGCTATATAAAAGCTTTAAATAAAAAGGGCTAAACATTATCTTTTCACACCCAGCCAAAAACGTTTTGACTATTTTTCGAATACTGCACGAGTTAGCTTGAAGCAAAATCCAAAGCAAGCTTAAATAGACAGATAAAAGAACCATGCTACACGTGTCCACATCACTATTCTAATTATGTAAGACCTTCCCGGTAAAATATTGGAAAAGCACACAAAACTGAAAAAGGGTCATTAGGCAAGGTTGTCTAAGGCCACCATTTTTATTTAAAGCGATCTCATTTGACTAAGGCTGACACTGTGGCTCCTAAAAGGCATGTTACCGTACAGAAAGAGGGTATGGTTATTAAGGAAAGTCCGTCAGATGTTCCAGTTGCGACCCAGAGGTGTCCCACTTACACTTGGGACTTAACTGATCATTCACGGGCCGCAACAACGCTATAAGGATTCGTCGAAAACTACTTGGGGGAGTCAACAGACGTTCCCATAAAAAGGCGTTTCTTCTACACCTCTTCAAAGTCTCAAGTTGCACCTCCTGAACCATTGCAAAATGTAAAGAACAAAGCCACTTCGCAATTCCGTTAAGCAAGCAAATTACGAGAGAGTGACACCCATCACGTTAAAGGGGACAATCATCACAAAGACAGAAAGTATTCTCGACATGTTATTACCTGCACAGGTACGACGATGACCGGCGAAGGGGCAGCGCTCTGCCCATTGGCCTCCGGGGCGGGGACACTGGCGGTGGTGGGGGGCTGTGGCTCAGTCCGCACTGAGATCAGGATGGGCGCGTCCTCCGGCTCACTGGGGCGGACGCAGATCCTTTTAGGGGAGGACCTCCCAGTCACTTCAGGACCGTAGACTGGCTCATAAAGCGTCCGTTTGGCAGCCGCGTGTTGGCCCAATTCGGCGATGCCCTCCTCCACCACCTGGTGGTGCCCGAAGGGAGATACCAGCTGAAAGGGGTGCTGGCTGCCGTTAAGCGCGTCCGGGACCAGGTGGCGGTGAGATGCGAGCTTGGAACCAATACCCGCAATGCTGTTCAAGGTGGCAATGGATACTGCGCCTATGCAGTGGTTGGTATATGTTTTGGACAGTTTGGCTGCCCGGGACAGCATCTGCATTCTGGTGCCCAGCAAGTTCTTTCCGATCGCTTTGTTTTCGTACCAGGTCATATCGCTCTCGCTGCAGTGATCCCGTGGTCTCTGGAAGAAAGCCTTGCAGAGTGGGTTTCGCTTTGAGATGTACTTCACAAAACTGGCATAAGGACAGAACTCGGTGCCAGTTTCATACATGCGCGGCAGGTTGTCCTCGTCCGAGTCACTCCTCTTCTTGCTCCAGGACGCAGACCTGGATTTATGGTAGGGACCGAGTGCCTTAAAGTACACAAACTTTCTGCCGTCCTCGTCGATAGCCAGACCGAAGGAGTCTTCTTCAAGCTCTCGCTGGTTCTCTCGGCCGCGGGTGCAGAAGTACATGCACGTCTCAAACCATACTTTGTTTAGCAAGCCGAAAGGCGTGTTGGTGTTGAAGACGCTGGAGGTGTAGAGTTTCCTCAAGTCGGCGCGGGTGATAGCTTGTTTCTGCACCACGGGACCCGCACCTTGCTCTTCCAGTTTCCTGATAACAGCCGCCAGAGTCAGATTAGCGCTGCGGAGCTCGGGGTCCTTGGTCAGGTCTAAAGTGCGGCAGTACGGCGGTTCATTCAGGTATCGGTTGAGCGAGCTCCGTATGCTTATCAGAGACGACTTGCTATACAACTGTCCACTTTTGGAGCGCGCCTCTGCATAAAAGGATCTCAGCACCTTGCACAGCGCCTCCTTGTCCATCGTCTCGAAGTCGGGACTTTGCGATTTCTCACTCAGGTACTCCCGGAAGATCCTCACAGCGTATCTGGTCGCCAGACGGGTGTTTTCACTGAGCCGCGAGCGGTCCGAACGATGCAAGTCCGAGTCCAGGTCGCCATCCAACCCAGAGATGTGAAAAGAGTCCGCCTCCGAGTCGAGCTCGCTGCCCCGGTCCGTACTGCGCATAAGGACCGCTTCAGTATCCGTAACAGTGCAGCTCTCCGGGTCCTCGCTCTCTGCTTCCCACTCCAGACCGATATCCTCATCATCCTCTTCGTCCCCCGTTATCTGGATTTCCTGAATCTCGTCGTCCTCCTCGTCGTCATCGTCGCTCCTCTGCAGGTAACTATTCGGATTGTTTTCTGCCCTTTCGCTGTCTGCATAACAATCTCCGCTGCCAGGCATTCTCGCCATATTGCAGTCTCTGTGTCAGTCCTCGGGCAGGGCGCATGCGCTATATTGGACCGCAGCGCTGAGAGCTTTTGTATTTAGTGACCTTCAGCTACAGGCAGACAGCCTCTTAAAGGTGCAGCGAGCACGCCAGCGCAAAGCCCGTAGCTGCATACAGCGTGAAACGAAAAAAAAAAAAGAAGAAATTATCGACATAGCAAGGCTGCGAGAGTCCGTATTGGACTGATAACTTTAGCCTTATTCGGTATTGGAAGCAGCAGCAGCGGAAAAAGTTAAAACGCTAAGAGCTCTGTCAGGTTACAGCTTGACTGACAGCACCCAGAAAGAAGGCGAAGTTTCACTGCTCACATGTTCTGGACATTAATAAAACGTAATTAATAGTTATACACATAGACGAATACAAAGCAAGGGTTAAGATTAAAAAGCTGGTTACTGATTTAACTCCAGGCTAAACACGAAGGAAAAGGGGACTGAAATTATAATCAGGGAATGCGCATCCACCTATCAGAAGACATGACTAATCTGCTACTGAAGCACCACCTTTCTGGGATAAATGTTTTCTTGACTGCAACTCAGTCGTTCGTTCTTAATCAAATGGAAAGCTGAAATATATTTAAATAATCTTGCTCCAAACGACCACTACTTCGTTGGTATGCTAGCTAGCAGTCAGTGCTGGGTAACATTCAGTGCACACTAAGTAAAGTATTCGAGAAATAGATAGATGGATACTTTATTAATCCCAATGGGAAATTCACAAATATCTACGTAAACAGCATTTCTATTAAGTTCGATTATCGGGGTCATGATCGTCGCTTTTTTTTTGCTGTTAGCACTTCTACTAACATTGAAATTCAGTCGTTATACACATATAACAGCGACAATTGCAACTGTATGTAATTTTAGGGACACTACACCAAGGGACGAATGCGACCACTCAGGAAAGGTGAAAAGATTGCACATTCGCTTAATTAACTGGCTCTAGACCTCTACTTCAGTCCAGAAAATGGGAGCCCTCAACTGTTCTCTTAACGACTTTCCCCTTCGGGTATACATGAATGGACACGCCACACTTGCGGTTTACTCAAAACGTGCGACTGACTTAAACCGAAAATGCACTGTCTGTAGTATAATTATACTGACCCTCCATTCTTACCTGCACTTTAGCCGCTATGATAAGGGTCAATGCAAATTAAATTTGGGGCAAAAATTCAGTAAGCCCCTAATCTTCGATACTTAATCAAAATTAGCAAAACTACAATCTAAAAAAAAAAAAAACACTGGGCAATAAATACAGAGAGAGATTTAAAGGTACAGTATTAATGCAACACACCTAGTAACAAAAGCTGTGACTTTTATTAAAACAATCAACAAAAGCATGACATCTTTAAAAAAAAGGAATGCCCAATTCTTACTGAAATGGAAGGTGTACCATAAGCTGTATACATAGATTGTGAATGGTCAACATTTGCCTGTGCTATAATGCACCAGGTGCCCAGAAATGAGTGGAATGACCAGTTTAATAAAAAGCACATGAATTCTACATTGAAATGCTTATTTTATCTTTTACAGCTTTAACTGATCATACTTTAATAATGTATAGTCATACTTTGATGTAATATTTTTTAAGACATATACAGAACCAAATTTACTACAGAAAAATGTAGACACATTTCAATGCACATACTACATGGGGCTGTTTGTATTCAGCATTTTGTTTTTGTACCTTACATTTATCCATGTATGTTGTGTGTTAATATACAGTATGCATTGTCGTGGTGTAACCAGAGTTCAAATATGCACTAATTATCAATGTGATACTGTGACCCTGATATGCACATGTTTTTGAAGTTTACTGTATACATTTTGCTAAAAAGTTGAATACTTTTTCCTGGCAGCTTTGGCAATGTGAGGATTGTAAAAGAAATTTTAATGAAGGTTAGTGATTGAAACAGATGCACGGATTCAATTTTACTTAAAAAGATTAAATCATACAGATCAGAATGTGCTAAATTGGTGGAACACAGCCTAATCCATATATAGCACTGGTCAGAACATGCAAATTGGCATACTAAATGTACTAAAATGGTAGAATGCCTAATCCATATACAATATTAGTACTAGAAAGTGTATCCGACTTTTGGGACAAAGCATTGTGATTAGCATGCATATGTATATCTATATCTATAAAGGCCCATCAGAGCCTCATTGAGTCAGGAGCCAGTCTACACAGATGTAAGTCTATGCCTCAAAGAACTGCCTTTGACCCCTCTTAACATGGACATACAATCATCAAAAAACCCCACTGAAAAGCTATAACACAATTGTATTGTTGCATGGCTTCTCTTCGGCTGTCTGTATGTATATATTGTAATGCAGGGGTCCTCAGTTACAGTCCTGGAGGGCCGTGTGGCTGCAGGTTTTCATTCAAACCAGTTTTTGTAATTAGAAGCAAGTCCTAGCAGATAATGCACTTTATTATATGGGCTGTTAGTGCTTTCATTCTTCCTGGACAAATCTCTATTACCTGTTTCAGAAGAGGTATGTACCTCTTGGTTCTTCCCTTCTCTTGCATTTATTTCAAAAGATTTTATTAACACAGATATTTCATAATGCATATACACAAGTTTAAAGAGAAGCACATTAGCTGGAGAGTCGGTGGTTCCTTTGTGCCTCATCAATAACAGATGGCCTATTAAGAAAATGGGGAATAATTAAAACCTAAATGCATTGTTTTAAAACTAAAATTGGCAATGTGCTTATTATAATTCAGAACTCAATTAACTAAAACTATGCCCAAAAAACATTGCTTTAGTTGTAAATATAGGGTCTAATTAAGAAATTATTTAAAGTGAAAACCTGCAGCCACTGCAGCCCTCCAGGATATAATCAGAGAGCCTTGTGTGGAGTGTGAATTGTGGGTACAGAGCATTTAAGGTTTTTAGGCATAAAACATTAAGGTTTTTAGGCTGCTTGGTAACTTCCTGATAACTGCAGCTGCTTTCAGTAAGGCGTTGAACAAAGCTGACAGCCTGTTGTCAGATAACAGGCTGACTGCTAAGGAATAACGCCCAGCATGCTGGAAGATGTGTTGTGTGACAGTGAATGTGATGATAGTCATGTACACTACTGTATTACAGAACCAATCATATTAAATGCCAATACTTTGCTATGTTAGGTGGAACTTCTATAAATTGTAAGGAAACAAAGGGAAAGGCGAATGTTTTGGTGCAAGCTGCTGTATTAAGGGCTACATCTTTGAAGAGTAATAAAGATTTCAGTGATGAAGCTTCCTTCTGCCTGGTTTTTGAAGTGTCCAAAAGAAGGCTAATGGGTCTCAACTTCCACACTTGCTGTAATGTATATTAGGAGTGAAAGCTGCATTTTGAGCAAGTTAAATATATTTTTTTCTTTTAAGTTCTCTTGTTTTGAAATCTCCCTGAGAAGGCATATGCATAGATTCAAAGGATGAGCAACAATTCTAAAATAACACATTCCTAGGGAGAATGTGCCCCTGTTGGATATACATGGGCTTATTAATAAATGTGAATGCTATTAAGAAGTTTGTAGTGGACGATCTTTTTTATATAGAAAACATGCTTTTATTAAGTTAAGACCTAAGCTGAAATTAAAAAGCTTGATACTCTATCGTTACTTGACCTGTACACTCGGAACTAACATGCCTTTAGATAGATAGATAGATAGATACTTTATTAATCCCAATGGGAAATTCACATTCTTCAGCAGCAGCATACTGATACAATAAATAATATTAAATTAAAGAATGATAATAATACAGGTGAAAAAAACAGACAATAACTATGTATTTATTGAATGAATTCATAAATTTTCTTCAAACCCATCCAATAATATGTTTTATGGTTCTGCATAATGAGAATACAGGTTTACCCAATTAAATAATGTTTAGTTTATTATCCTCATAAGGCTTCTTGACATTTGGTGCCCAGTGACCTAATGTCTTGCCTCTCATTTAACAAGCACACTTGCCTGATAATCACACATTAAATCTTAACAATATATATGCACCCAACTTAGAAAAAATAATAATTAAATAAAGATAGTACAATCAATTTAACCAACATTTTCTTAATCTGGTATTCTTTTACAGAATCACAGGAAAACAGCCTATCACAGCACCCCTGGAAGTGACAGCAGGCAATTGTAGAGCATACGTAACATGCCTACATTTATTGTCACAAAGCCAATTAAGTAACCCTACAAAATACAGCATTTTTTTTCCAGACAAAAAAATTTCTCTTACAAAGTTCTTTACCTTTTACTTTCATTCCTAGCGATGAATAGAGAGGAAGATATGCAAAATATACAAGTTAAAGTAACCTCTCTAAAGATAAATTTGAAACATTGAGTAAACTAACAGAATGTCTGTTTTAAAATAGACAAGTTCACAAATTAATCATTTTTTTCAATTTGAGATTTTTAAATTTTAAAACTGTACAGTGTGCTGTATTTAAAAAATGTCAACAAAAACTGAACTTGCTGACAAATTCTTTTGAAGAATGTACCATATTTCTACAAAATTAGACCAGTGGGCATACAAGTTATTTCATGCAGACAGATAGAGTGACAGACATACCTTGAGATATATCATACCTGCCTATCTGTGTGAGGCCAGATTTTCTTCTACTAAACTGAATGCAGAAGCAGATATGAGAATCTAGCAGTTGTTTTATTAAGCCAAACATTAGAAATACACTTCTGGTCAAAGGTTTTAGAATACCTCAGTTTTTATGGAAAAGCATGCAGTTTAATGTCTTAATGTTTCATGAAATCTATGTACAGAACAAATAAATAAAGGCAAATAAAAAATAAGTCAAGGAATCATTAAGTGTACAAAATTCGATTCAAATTTCTGATTAATCAAAGCATCCTCCTTTTGCTGATATAACAATCAAACACATGTAGCATTCTTTCTATAAGGGAAATCAAATATTGGTTAGAAAGATCTCCCCAAAAATGTTGAAGTTCCAATAAATGTGTTGCACTTATAGGTTGTTTTCCTTCCATCCTTCCGTCCAGTTCATACCAAACTAATTCATTTAAGTCTGGAGACTATGCTGGCCTTTCCATGTTTTGAAGTGTACCTTCTTGTTCTTTTCTTTTAACTTATTTCTGACATAGCCTGGAGGTATGTTTTGGTTCATTGTCTTGCTGTAGAATGAATCCCTGACCTACTAGACACAGACCAGAAGGAACTGTGTGGTGCAGCAAAATGCAGTGGTAACACTTTTGATTCAGAATGCCAGTCACTCTGTGCAAGCCACCAACTCTGCCTCCAGTAAAAGAACCCCAGACCATCACTTCCTCCTCCATGTTTGGCAACTGATGTCATACACTGAGGAACCATTCTTGGACCAACTCAATGGCATTCAAACATCATGCGTGATGAAGATTTCAAATTTTGATTCATCGGTCCATAATACTTTCTTCCAGTCTGCAGTAGTCCATAGCCTGTACGTCATGGTCCAGGCAAACCCTACTTTCTTATTTTGTCCTTTAAAGAATGTCTTTCTTACTGCCACTCACTCTGTCAAACCTGTGGCACAAAGCCTCCTCTACTAAACAGAAAATGAGATTTGCTTTTTTTGACCACTGCTAAGCTGTGCTTGTAGCTGTTGTGCTGAGGCAACTATCACACAAGCTGGTGACCCTCGAAATTTTTTTTCCGATTGGGTTGTGACTTTGGATCTGCCAGATCCTATCAGAGCTTCTCCCAGTTTCAAATTGCCTTGGAATTTGGATTGTGTAGGACACTGCACTCACTGACACCTGGATTTTGTTCTTGCAAATTCTCTAAATGAAAGGCCTACACTTTATAAGGGTAATAATGCTCAGTCTCATTTCATTTGTTAATTGCTGTTTTCTTGCCATTATAACAGGAAATGATCACTTTCTACAGTATCATATTGTCCAAGTAGTACTTCAGAGGTTGCACTAAGAGTCTGTTCCAACTCTGCTTTAAGACAGACAGAGTTTTTAAATAATCAACATAAGTTAGGACACCTCTAAATTATTTCCTTGCAACTTGCAAGGCTTAATTTACTTTAACTGCTAAAAACATATGTAGATTGTAACCTATTAATTGTTGCTTGAAGAAGGCCCATTTGCAGTATTCTAAAATTTCCTTTTTTCAGTTTTTGCTAACCTAAACTTTAAACTTAAACCTCTGGAAGTTTACTGCTTACCTTTTTCACCATTTTAGGTCACTCGTTGTATTTCAACTATTAATTGTTGCTTGAAGAAGGCCCATTTGCAGTATTCTAAAATTTCCTTTTTTTCAGTTTTTGCTAACCTAAACTTTAAACTTAAACCTCTGGAAGTTTACTGCTTACCTTTTCACCATTTTAGGTCACTCGTTGTATTTCAACTATTAATTGTTGCTTGAAGAAGGCCCATTTGCAGTATTCTAAAATTTCCTTTTTTCAGTTTTTGCTAACCTAAACTTTAAACTTAAACCTCTGGAAGTTTACTGCTTACCTTTTCACCATTTTAGGTCACTCGTTGTATTTCAACTAATTAAACTTGAAGAAAAACTGGAAAACCTGAGGTGTTCTAAAACTTTTGACCAGTAGTGTATTTTCAAAAATATAAAACAATGCCACTCTTTTTACTTTGTTTCAGAAAATAATTTCTTAAAAATATTTATGTTAACAAGTAATTGATATGTCATTATTATTTTTACATAAATTTATACATAAATATGTTAATTTTTCAGCTTTATTCTCTATGCTGTAAATATGAATAAATATAACCCACATAAATAAAAGCCCTTTGGAGTCATGTAAGGTTCTGGGACGAAAAAGTTTGAGAACCACTGCCTTGATTAATACTATTAAATTCTGTATACAGTATATACTATAGTGAGTAATGGACAAAATAAACATATCATATATTATCACGCCACTGCCGTATCCTGGTAAGAGCCGTATCATTAGCATCCTTAAGATCTTCATTGGTACATGTAAGGCCTCGGGAACATTCATGGAGAATGTGGTCCACTGTTCGGGTGGGCTCACCACAGGGACATTCAGCGCTTGTTGTGAGGCCCCATCTAAATAGGTTGTCCCTTGTTTTGCCCACCTTTGACCCAGCTCAGTTAAGCGCGACCCAGTCTTTCCTAGAGATTGATGTTCCATTGGGTAGATGCTCTTGAGGTGTAGAAGAACTTCATTGGGAGGGCTACAGTCAGACTCTCGCCACCTCTCAAGCCTACGTTTTGTGGACTGGTTTGGATTAAGGGGTTCCAAAATAAACAGATTTAAGAAATATTATGACCCCAAAGATGCCCCCCTAAAAAGAATAAAAAATTGTGGGAAGATTCATGCTTTGTTACCAAGTCCTGTCTATACCGATTAACAGAATTAACTTTTTTTTTTTCTTAAATAATGCACTTTACCACTGTGCAAGGCATTTAATATAATTCAGACTAAAGGGCTGAAAAGAAGAAATTCTAATAAATTATATATTGACTAGTTTATGCTGATGACTACAATTTCACAAATATTTCATAGTTTTCTGTAAATAATATACACTTTCACTCCTTAAATTGGACTTCTTGCAAGAGAATTTTAATTTTGAATTCAAATACAACATTTCTCTGCTTCTATGATGAATTTTCTATTTGTATTTATGTCTTCTTCCACAAGTCAGTGAACATTTAAATTTCAATATCAATGATACTGTAAAGTAATGTAATTAACTATTTAAAAAAACAAGTTTAGTGTATGCCAAAACTGGTACTCTAAACTTTATGTAAGTCGTTCAGAAAAGACCTTGATACTCAACAGTGGTGTTTCTGGCATGGAAATGCTGGTAGGACTATACCAATCTTGCTATATGTGTGCGCACTTCTCTGACATAAACATTCACTTACATAAATAATAACACCTGTAAATCATTTGCTAATTAGTACCAAAATATTTAACTTCACACATCGTTCACATCACCAAAAAAAGGGATGTGGGTGCTTGGTTTGTCTCGATTCACATTAGATCATTGTGATGGTCTCTGACATCATCATTATCTGACAAAATACAACCAACATCTGTTCTCTATCAGATGTTGTGAATAAAAATGTTTTCAGTGCTGGAAGGATTTACCTTCTTTAGAAGGATAAGCTTTTACTAGCTTTTTTGTATACCAGAATGTGTTGCAGGATATTTATCTATATAAATAAAATTCTTTTCGTGTTTGAAACGGAAATGACGTATGACCACAGAACATATAATATAGGAACTTATTACTTGTGTGAGAGTTATTTTACTGATATTGAAAAGAAGAAAAAAAGACTGTTTAAATAAGGAGCTGGGAAGGTGAATGTAAAGAAGAAGCCAGCGGTAAAGCAAGCGAGACCCGTAATAAGGACGGTTGGGTGCACGGAGAAGGAGTGCCGGCTAACCTAGAAGGACCTTCGGAGCACACGGCTTTACTTTGCTTTTATGGTGCGGGCGTCAGCCATGGACGGACGCTAACGCCGAGACACCCGGGTGAGAAGGACTTCTTCCTTCAACAAAGTAATCGTCGCCAGGCCGGTGAGATCACTTCTTTTACATTTAAATTCAGTATATGAGTCAGCAGAACGTATCTGACTTGATCACTGGATTCATTGCAGATTTCCCAGGCTGTGTGAATTTAGACTGTAAAACAAAGTTAATATAAAAGAGACTGGGGAATGTGTGGGGATTGTGTGTGTCTAATTTATATTTGTATATAGATGTAATATAGGTTTAAGTACTGTGAATATATTTGTGGTGTTTGTAAATACGGTAATTTTCCGTTGCTTTTTCTTGCTTGCTTGCTTTCTTTCTTTGCTGTTTTGCCATTTTCTGGGGAGTATATTATACAGTGTTTAAGGGGGTGGCATATTAATTAGGGTTTGTGTAGTTATATAGATTTGACAAGATTTAAAGGGTGTTTATTGTTTTGTTTGATTTATAACATATTCTTTTTTGATTGTTTAAATAATTGTTGGGGTGATATTTCCTTTGTATAAATTCATAAAAGACAACTCCAGATGAGGATATCAAATTGGGGCTAAGGTTCGGTTGGGTTCCGTACTTAATAGAATTAATTTTCCTAAGAGTAGGAGATTTTTGTGTGCTGGGCTCCTCATTCAACTTAAGAGGAACGCGCTACACCTTGATAGTAAGAGATGAAGAAAACAGCTTTGCGTCTTTCTACTTTTCAACTGCGCCGAACTGTAAACAATGTGAAAACGAGACCGCCTTCAATGGCGAGGGGTCTTAAGAACAAAGTGGACGCTGGGAGGCGCGGAATGTCAGGCTTTTCCTCCGGGTCAACAGCTTTGCAGTTTCGGGCAGCGTCCTCTCTTCTCGCACTGTTTGTCACACTTCAAGTGCCCTGTCGGCTCCTGGGACAGTGGAAATCTTTGCGAATAAGTGTAATCAGCGCTATCGAACTGGGACTCTCTTGGTAAATTGCAGTGCACGGCTACTTACTGTCCCTTAAGATGAATTCAGGTCACTAAAACCCCCCAACATTCAAGGTTGCTTTTGTGGTGAATTCTTTTAAAAAAATGGAGGGTTTACATCTAAAAAGATGTACCGACCTCTTCATGTTAAGTATTAGACTTGGCAATTGTTTGGACCTTCTGCCCGTTAAGCACGGAAAGGCAGCGTTCACATTTCTCACAATAATTTTTCGCTTAAATCACAGGCACATAGTGCAAGGTTGTCAAGCAGGTAGTTTGCCCGAAACCACTGCAGTAGTACTCATTGTATCTTTACTTCTTAAATGTTAATGTTTGACTGTTTAATAATTTATACGCTTCTTGCATCTTCTTCAAATTCTTTTATCAAAATGTTTTACTACTTAATAATATTTATATCATTTCTGTTTATTTTAAATGCTCTTTATTTGTTCAAAAATAACATTGCAAATTAACAAACTTATTTTATAAATACTACATTTTCGCTTTTTTCCCTTGCACTCAGTGAGCGAAGCCACTGGGTAATCAGCTGGTGAGAAAATACAAAGCCAAGTGTGAACAATTCCAAAAACTGTGTCAGACTTAATTGTTTGCTTTTATCACTTCTAAACTTTAGCTAAACTCATTTACTGTCACATTGATAAAATAAGACAATCAAGCCCAAAAAACTTATCGTTACGTATTTACCTACTAACACTTTTAATTTCTTCAGCTCTTCACAAGAAGATTTCCTTTAGGGCAAAAATCAACAACTACTCCTGCAAATCTAAAAGCAACTTCTTCCAGGCAAAGCCAAAAAGAAAGTTGACTGTCTCCATTTGGCAGTAAGCAAAATGGCAACAAAAACTTTAATAGCCTAAGAGTCTACTTTGCACTAGTTCAGTTACTAATGTATCTTTGAACAAAAACTTGATATTCAGTTTGGAATGTGTCAACAAGGTACATAGTACAGGGTGAGTCAAAATCATGTTAACACTAATTGTACTGCTATGTATATACTTATATACAATTTTTGTGGACAATTTATGTGCCACATATGCTACATGTGTTGAACATGATGGCGAACATGTTGGGACATTCCTGTAAATCATCTTGCACATATGAAGTTATGTTTTGTGAATAAATTGTTCCTGCCATTCAAATGTTAACATAATTTTGACTCACCCTGTATATTGCTATATCCCTGTAACCTAAGTGTGTATAGCATTTTATCAGAAAAAAAAAAAAATTGCAAAACATAAGGATAATACCCCATACAAATATTTTAGATCTACCTCAGGCAAAGCAGCTTTACAAAGTGTCTAAAGCAGAGAAACTCAAATCATTCTGTTGCTTTGTATCCATTTTACACTATGTACTGTACGTACATAAACATATCTGGTGGCCAGAAAAAACAAACAAATACAGAAATAAGTAGAAAACAAATTTACTATCTTCCATAGTTATGCAGTTAATGAAGTAATTAACATAACAGAATACACATAATCATGTGTAAACATAGCTTGGACAGAAGTAGTGATTATTAAAGAACACTGGGCAACTTTGTCATAGAAATAATTGTTGTTTAAGGCAGGGACCCTAAATTTGGCTCCTGGAGGGCCACTTGTGGTTGCTGATTTATCATTTAGACAATTTCTTAGTTAGAAGTCAAAACAAAAGGAACATATGTTTCCTTTTGGCTATACAGAAGCTTTGAAGCATGGTAGTAATGCTCATTGATGATGGTGCTTTAGTATGGAAGTTCAGAGTTAATTAGCTTCATGTTCTAACCATAGTTTTCTTTCTGCAACCATCCATCTATCCACCTTCCATACCTTTATTTTCTACACCAGTATTTGAGAGTCTGAGCATAGATCCACAATATCAAGTGTAACTCAGGAGTACCTTAAGGAAAACTGCAATGAACACAAACAGGAAATACTGTATAACCTCCAGATGATCCAAGATACTGCTGCCAACCTGGTGTGTTATGTCAGCAAATACAATCACACTACTCCTCAGTTTAACAATATAAAATTGAAATATTCATTTGTCTTACACTTTCTCGTTCAAGTAAGTTTTGACCAAGATGTATAAATGATACTTTGTCACATTTTTGAACTTGTTAAATTCTTTTTGACTCACCATATATAATCTTCAAAAAATGTTATTCAATTCATGTAGTTTCCACGTGTTCACATTTTAGTAAATATGTTGCCTTAAATCACAATGAAAATGCAAATACAAAACCGCAGCTTTACAGAAGCAAATGGCAGTAACAATATAGTCACTGTAGCCAATATAAATGTATTAGCCCAGTGTGCACATCCTGCACAGAGCTGATGACTGACATCACTTGCCGAATGAGCTCTAGAAACTAAAAGACAAGTGGTTGGCATTAGTTATCTACTGCCAAGCCTATTTAATTTGAACATTACTTTATAATTAAAAAAAATCAAATCAACATTTTATTATTCTTCATTGATTTGTTTAAACATAAAACAATTAACTTTGCATCTCATTCAATAACCTAAGAAAAACAAAAGAAGAATGTCAGCCTTTTGGAAATTCACTTAAAATCCTAAAGTATGAAGACTGTTTTACTTGGCTAGAGATGCTGGGTATATTGGGAGAAAGATGTCAAGGATACAGCTATCATGTAAGAGGAAAAGAGGAAGGCCTAAGAGGAGGTTTATGGATGTGGTGAGAGAGGACATGCAGGTGATGGATGTAACAGAGCAAGATGCAGAGGACAGGAAGATATGGATAAAGATGGGAGCAGCCGAATGAAAAAGACACTGAACACTAATTTTATGAAATGGAGCACCTAACAAAGGATGTAATATGTAAAATGTTTTATGTCAATGTTAAATGTATAGCTGAATTGTTTAACGTATGAAAATAGATATATGATGAACATTAGCTTTTTCATATAGAGTGGGCTCAAGAATTACCATCCTTGACAAAATTAGCTAAGTGCACACCACGATTATATGCAATCATCATGACTTAATTTCCATTCTTCAATATCATATTTCTGGAAGAATAATTAAGAAATGGTCAGTAATAAAAAGCTATAGTCCACCAGGGCCATTGATTGATATCTATATTTAAACTTGGGTGGTACAGTTATTTTGTAGTTAACTTTATGGGGTATAGAAAATTGAAATAGAAGGCATATTTACTTACTATTTAATTCAAAATTAAAAGGTAATACTTCCGATGAAGTTGACTCCGATGGTACAAAATATATTTTCTACTGCACGTGGTAAAAATTTGTTGCACGAATGCCAAAAACGTTTGCTCCCAAGAATTCGACATTGTAATGAGATTGTAAAGCTGCCGATATATACGAACTTAATTCCAGAACTAGAAAGTTCCTTTTCCACTCCTGTATAATTAGCTAAAGGGAAGCACGTTGGGATATTTTTTACTAGATTTACATAAACACATTTCCAGGTGCGATTCTAAGGAAATACTAAGTACAAATCTCCTAAATATTATTATTAATACCCAATAGAATATACGGAGAATTTCTAGTATTTTTGCTTACGTAAAACTAACCCGAACGAACCCCGTCCTAGGCAATTCATAAACTCGTACAATATCTTCATTTATCTTGTTAAAAATCAAACTGGCGCCCACTGTAAAAATTACATCATATTCTAAATCATGGACTGCAGGATCCATGGAGGGCCGGAAGAAAGCAAATTAGGAACCACTTGCAGGACTGGATGCCACTCGCAATTCAAAGGATGCCAATTACTAATCACCGATACACGTCTTTTCTAACGTGTTACAAAAAGCGTAGTAACTGGAGAGAACATGCGGTATTCGAATGCAAATCGTCCAATTCGCGAGGCAGCAACACAAGCAACTGCGCCGCCAAGCCGCCTTTTAACAGTAACAGTGCATTGGAAGAAAAGAAAACTTACGTTGCATCGCCACACAACCATAAAAAAGCAGTTTGAGAGAAATACCACTAACGTTTAGGCAAGCGAATTTCTTCTGAAATGCATACCCCCGCTCTTTTATAACTATATTATGGATTTTTAAATTTATTTACACGCACCATACATTAATGGATAACACTGCCAAAGGTTCAGAACAGTAAAACGCACAACTAGTTTGCCAAATAGGACCTACTCAACGTTTTGAAGTTATTCACTCACCTAGTGTGTTAATAATAGTCTTCAGTGTGGAAAGGTTGCACGCAAGGAAAGGGTTGCCTCTCGTGAAGACGCGGCTTTCTTTCTCGCGAGTGGCCGCCACGCACTCACATCACACACCCGCGTCTCGCGTGTCCGGCTTGTTATCGAACATTAAAACCCTGGTCTCATTTTTTTGTATGTGCAATATATTTATTTTATATTTTCATTTTGTTCGAGACTGTCTGATTAAATAGTGCAAAAAGGAAATGAACGACTAAAACAATTTTTAAAATATGCGCCATTCACTTCTTTCTGACTCAGTCATATCATGTGAAGGTCTAGTGCGCTTGAAAACAGAGCGTCACGTTACGCTAATTTACATGTTGGGCGTGGTTGTAAAAGCATAGGGCGGGGAAATGTGCGCATATTTAATAGATATTGTTGAGCGACATTGTCAACGGTAATGGTGACTGTCAAAGAAGCTGAGAGAAGCAGGGATCTTGCGCAGATTACTGAGAAAATGTTATAAACAGAACAAGAATACAAAAAGAACAGTTAACACCTTTGCTTTATTTTGTTTTGCTGTGAGGGTGAGTATGCAATTAAACGTTAAATGCAAAAAGTGTACTGCACAATCCTTTCTTCACTGGTCTTGCCTCCATTGAAAAAATAACTGGACACAAGCTAGGCCTGTGTTGTAGCGTTCGGAGATACATGGTATCATACAAAGCTATGCTTATTTTTGAATAATTTCAGACACTCATTAACAAAAAGCCAAAAAAGCTTTCTTTATAAACTATTAAACTATTTCTTTCGCAACGTCGTTTTTCCGCACTGTGGAACACATTAAGAAGGAGGCTAATGACTCACAGTTTCAGGTTTTATTCCAGTACAAGCAACAAGTCATGAAAGTTTTTTAGGCATATCAATTTATTTTTCTAAGCTATTTTAATAACAATTGGGTTTACATTTATTGCCAACTGCATCTATAAGCAGAAAATAATGCAATCTTGCTAACCTAAACAACTTAAGATTGGTGTTGACTTTCGTTAAAACAATTTTTTCTTGTATTACTTTTGTATGGGCAAATGAATATAAATGTCTCTTTCCCAAATAAGGTCAATAGCAGTGTTTTTCACTTTTCAAAATGGGGCTCACAAATTTGATTCAAGCAAATTTCTGAAAAATTGAATCAGGATCATGGGATACCTATTCCCATATCTCCATGTATGCCACTTTTCCACTAGCATCACCAGCCCCGCTAAGCCTGCTTCCTATTTTATTTCTTTTAGTGTGAAATTTTTAGGCTAGTTGATTCTTGAAGCCCATGTTGTCTTGTAGGTGACCATACAGTAGTTTTACAGCATTATTGCATTAAAGATACATTTAATAATTGCTTTATTTAGTTCTCATTTTTAGAGCAAACTGGATTTGCAAACACACTGAATCGTCTGGGATGACAACAGTTATCAATTCAATTATAGTCTCCAAAGTAGTACTGTATTACATTTTTTCTAAATAAATATAATGTTTTTTTTATAAGCAAGTGAGTATCAGCATCTTTACATTTCCTTTATGTCAGGAGTTTCAGATTCAGACCTGGGGTCACCCTCTATCTCTAGGATTTGATCAGTGAGTTATTTTACCTCTAATTGATCTTGTTTTCCCAAAATTAGCTGATCTTTTTTCCCTTTCTTATTTTGCATTCACAAAATTTCAGTAAACATTTATAATAAATGTATATTTTCTTTTTGCTTCTATCTTTAAGACTTTATTTGGTTCTTTTCTTTTTAATTTACTCTTTATGATGAGTTTGCTCTGTTAATTGTATTTGAAGACTAATGATTAGCGTGACAAAAACAGGTGGAAGTGACACAGAACTCTAAAGGGAAGCAGCTGCTTTAGTGTTATGTATTAGCAAATCATTGCTTAAATAACTTGAACAAAAACAGTTAAGATAAAAATAATTACCTCATCCATGTATAACACCCTTTAATTGTTCTTCCAGTAAGATTTATCACAGCCAGATTGTAATTTCTGCACTAACAAAACATTGAAACAGGGAAATAACAGCATAATTAATAGATAGAGAAGTCCAGTAAAATGAATACATTTGCTGGAACAAAAACCTGAAGCTATAGTGTAATGTAATGTTAACATATGCTACTTTGGAAGTTTACTGATATATCCATAATGCATCAGAGAAGAAAGGCAAATTCGACAACTGAAATTGCCTACAGATCTCAATTGGCTAACTATAAGGCTGTCTTACATGGCATACTCATATGCACAGCCATATTGGGTTAATTTACAGTAATAAACCTAACAGTCCTTCTTTGGCCTGTGCTTAAACAAATAAATTTAGAAAGGATATTGATAGTATATATTTATTTATACTGTTTAAAAACACATAATCAATTCTCATTACCTGATAATGATGATCCGCAGTAAATAAGGTTCATTTGGAAAGTCTAACTCTGCCCTCGTCAGAATGTCAGTCCCTAAACAGGACCATGTCACACACACACACTTGGCAAAGGGTTAATTTAGACCAGTTATCTTAGCACCAGTATTTTTGGGGTGGGGGAATCAGATTGCTAACTGAAAACCTCATTGAGACATGTGGAGAATGTGCAAACTCCATTCAGACAATGAACAGGCACAGTATTTATGGCCAGAACACTTGGTCCATGAGGCAGCAGCACCAAGTACTGTATACCACGGTGCCACCTGATAAAAATAAAAACACATAGCAAAAATCCAATCATAAATACTATAATACAAAAATCATGGTGTGTGTGATAGAAAGTTTCAATGCACAGAGTAGATGGTGTCCAGTTAGCTAAAGTAAACCTGTAAATAATATGTCTGTTGTCAACAGTTGGGGAAAAAAACTGATTTATACTAGAATCTGTTTACTAGAAAAGCTCAAAGAGGCCCTTCATGATAAATACACTTGATGTCAATTCAATTCAATTTTATTGTCCCAAGAGGAAAATTTGATTTGTCGGCAGGTTTTATTAGAGACAGCAAAGTAATATTAAAAACACATCCACAAAGAACACAGCCATCAAACACAAACTTAGTACAAGTAACTAAATGTAACAGTATACTTATAGTATAACTTTAGATCATACATATTACTTATAAAAATTAACCAGCCTTAAGACTTGGCTAATAATTGATGCAAATGATAACCCTTAATCTCAGATCTGTGGGTGTAAATTTGAATTTATTTAGAAGATTAATAGCAGTAGGAATGAATAAGCATTAGAGCCGGCTGCTTTTCATGGCAACAGTGGGGACTGAAAATGTAGTGGGTGAGTTCTTTTTGAGACAATACACAATGCTTTCCATAATACCTGCTAATTAAACATCCATCCATCCATCCATTATCCAACCCGCTATATCCTAACTACAGAGTCACGGGGGTCTGCTGGAGTCAATCCCAGCCAACACAGGGCGAAAGGCAAGAAACAAACCCCAGGCAGGGTGCCAGCCCACCGCAGCTAATTAAACAGGTCCGTGAAATTTAACTGTTGAGACCTTGTTATTTTACTGCTCTGTTTTACAATTTGATTTATTCTGTTTTCGTTGCTGACATTACAATTTCCAAACCAGAACATAAATGAAGGCAGATTCACTACAAGATTTATAAAAGACATACAGTGCATCTGGAAAGTATTCATAGCGCATCACTTTTTCCACATTTTGTTATGTTACAGCCTTATTCCAGAATGGATTAAATTCATTTTTTTCCTCAGAATTCTGCACACAACACCCCATAATGATAACGTGAAAAAAGTTTACTTGAGGTTTTTGCAAATTTATTAAAAATAAAAAAAAACTGAGAAATCCCATGTACATAAGTATTCACTGCCTTTGCACAATACTTTGTCGATGCACCTTTGGCAGCAATTACAGCCTCAAGTCTTTTTGAATATGATGCCACAAGCTTGGCACACCTATCCTTGGCCAGTTTTGCCCATTCCTCTTTGCAGCACCTCTCAAGCTCCATCAGGTTGGATGGGAAGCATTGGTGCACAGCCATTTTAAGATCTCTCCAGAGATGTTCAATCGCATTCAAGTCTGGGCTCTGGCTGGGCCACTCAAGGACATTCACAGAGTTGTCCTGAAGCCACTCCTTTGATATCTTGGCTGTGTGCTTAGGGTCGTTGTCCTGCTGAAAGATGAACCGTCGCCCCAGTCTGAGGTCAAGAGCGCTCTGGAGCAGGTTTTCATCCATGATGTCTCTGTACATTGCTGCAGTCATCTTTCCGTTTATCCTGACTAGTCTCCCAGTCCCTGCCGCTGAAAAACATCCCCACAGCATGATGCTGCCACCACCATGCTTCACTGTAGGAATGGTATTGGCCTGGTGATGAGCGGTGCCTGGTTTCCTCCAAACGTGACACCTGGCATTCACACCAAAGAGTTCAATCTTTGTCTCATCAGACCAGAGAATTTTCTTTGTCATGGTCTGAGAGTCCTTCAGGTGCCTTTTGGCAAACTCCAGGCGGGCTGCCATGTGCCTTTTATTAAGGAGTGGCTTCCGTCTGGCCACTCTACCATACCGGCCTGATTGGTGGATTACTGCAGAGATGGTTGTCCTTCTGGAAGGTTCTCCTCTCTCCACAGAGGACCTCTGGAGCTCTGACAGAGTGACCATCGGGTTCTTGGTCACCTCCCTTACTAAGGCCCTTCTCCCCCCGATCGCTCAGTTTAGATGGCCGGCCAGCTCTAGGAAGAGTCCTGGTGGTTTCGAACTTCTTCCACTTACGGATGATGGAGGCCACTGTGCTCATTGGGACCTTCAAAGCAGCAGGAATTTTTCTGTAACCTTCCCCAGATTTGTGCCTCGAGACAATGCTGTCTCAGAGGTCTACAGACAATTCCTTTGACTTCATGCTTGGTTTGTGCTCTGACATGAACTGTCAACTGTGGGACCTTATATAGACAGGTGTGTGCCTTTCCAAATCATGTCCAATCAACTGAATTTACCACAGGTGGACTCCAATTAAACTGCAGAAACATCTCAAGGATGATCAGGGGAAACATGATGCACCTGAGCTCAATTTTGAGCTTCATGGCAAAGTCTGTGAATACTTATGTACATGTGCTTTCTCAATTTTTTTATTTTTAATAAATTTGCAAAAACCTCAAGTAAATTTTTTTCACGTTGTCATTATGGGGGGTTGTGTGTAGAATTCTGAGGAAAAAAATGAATTTAATCCATTTTGGAATAAGGCTGTAACATAACAAAATGTGGAAAAAGTGATGCGCTATGAATACTTTCCGGATGCACTGTACATAATGGTAAGACTCAACACTAAAAAGATAAAATTTTCTTACACAGTAAAGGCACCTTGTTCCTTTTTCTGAGATGGCTTCTGTATTTTCATTAAAATCAGTTTTGAGTCTATGATTGTCCCCAGATATTTATAACTATTGACAATCTCCACACCTGGTGTTTGATGATTGTTTCTTGTGGGTAAATGGGGTTTCTTCTAAAACTGATTATTAGTTCCTTAGTTTTTGTAACATTTGAGTGTAAGACACCAGTTAGCAAAATCATCTACTACTGGACCACAAGGGATTTCTTTTTCATTAAGTAGTCATTTTAATTTTAAGATGCACCTAATTTCACATTTACTGTGACAACCATTTGTATAGTGAATGTACGGAGGTAAAAATACACACGCCTGAGGGGACCGTTTGTATGAGGAAGGCATGACCTCATGGCATGTCAGGCAGACAACCATTGACTTTTACTCCTTGAGTCGTGTCTATTAAAATGTCAGTCAGGCACTCTACCTAACTGAAGTGCAATTTAAATCTTTCATAAGTCTCTCTACAAGAAGGTGGAGCTGGATGGTATTTACACTTGATGAGAAGTGTACAAACAGGAGCCTCGCATGAGTTTTGATTCCCTCCAAGTGTTCATACAACAAATGAAGCAAAGTGACAATGATGTCCTCTCTATCCCTATTAGACAGGTAATAAACTCTTTAGTTTTCCTTGTGTCAGCTTTCTCTTTATATGTTTTCCAGTTGATTTCGTAGCCAATGATGTGAGGGTCACTGGTCTGAAGTAATTTAAGCTTATAGTGTTTTGTTTTTAGCTACTGAAATTACTATATCCTGTGTCCACAGCTTTGAAACCTTCTTCTGTTCAAATGGCAACCTAAACATAGTGTAAATAATGAAATTGAGCTGCTCCCCACAAGATTTTTAGGAGCCTTCCCCTGAGATGGTCTGGTCCAGGACTTTTATTTATTCAGAATTTTCTAAAAATGTTCTCCGTTTGGATTTAAAACCAGAAATCATCCATCTTACTAACTGAAGGTTGTAAACCGGATATGGACGCTGGGCGCTGGGCACATCGAGGCGCACGCGCACTGCTGCCCGCCACAGAGCAAAAAAAGAAACGAGAGAATTCGAAGGTTGTATCACAGTACAGTACAGTACAGGAAACCGTTGCAGGGCGCTGGGTGCAGGGCTCACCGGATGTATGGAATCCCCACAGGTCCATGCTGTGACAACATGTGTGCCTACAACGCGCTTGCGAAAGGAGTCACGGCTCAAACCAACTGTGACAACGTGTGCGCCTACAACACGCTTGCGAAAGGAGTCACGGCTCAAACCAAAGAAAACACAGAAACGAGACTACAACCTGTGAACTACACCTGGGGTAAAGCGTGCACGCCATGTTGTACAGCCGCCCGGACGCAACCGCCCACACCACCGCATATACCTTCCATGATATGTCTTCACGCAGCGGCTTCCCACCGAGGCACATATTGCGCTGTGGCGCTCGCCCCACAGTCAGACGCAGCGGCTTTCCAGAGTCAGTAAGTGACCCCCAAACAACACAACCTGTTCAAGCAGTCAGTGTCAGCGAAGGCAACAGACTCACGTCTCCACAAAACGAAACCGCTTTAGTACAGATATGCTTATTGGATTAAATGACATTTCTCCAGACGCACCCGCCCTCCATGATATGTCATCCATCCACATATCGGACGGAACAGAAACTGATTGCCATTCTAGGATTTCCGATTCGCTGGTGAATCGCGGGGTTACTTGTTATGTGATTATTATCTATCTATAGAGATTTTATAAAAGCCAAATTTCCCCCTTGGGACTATCTATGGCCAGCTAAGGCTTTAATACCTGACCATACCACGGTTAAATTTTGTGTGGATAATTTCTGCTCAATTTTATCCTTATATCAACTTTAGCTTTTTTGATATCAATTTTTAAATCCCTCTGTGCAGCACATGCCTTGTTAGTATCATCTTCTTATATATAAACATCCACGCATGGAAGTGTGTGTGTCTGTCTAGCCTGGAAGTGAGAGGTAGAGTCGGAGTAAGGGCTTCACCCCTTTGGATACACAAATGAGGCCAGCACATCGGCAATGCGAAACCTCCGAAGAAAGAGTCACTTGCTTAGTGGCTAATACAGAGGAGTGGTGAGCACATCGGCAAAATGGTATCCCTTTTATTTTTCCTCCCACCACTAATACACAAGCGAGGCGAACACGCCGGCAAAAGGAAACCTCAGAAGAAAGACAAGTCACTTAGCCACTAATGCATAAACGATGCAAGCACGTTGGCAACACGAAACCTCCTAGGAGAGAGATGCCCAGAGTAGTTCCTTTCAATTACCTGACATCTCTGCATTTCATTTTTTTTTTTCTGACAATTTCAATAGTTTGTAGGACCCCAGGCTTTTTACAGCACAGGCTTACACAGCTCGTTATTATATAAAAAGCTGTCAGGTAATTGAAAGGAACTACTCTGGGCATCTCTTTCCTAGGAGGATTCATTTTGCCGATGTGCTCACATCGCTTGTGCATTAGCAGCAGGAGGAAAAGTAAAAAGGATACCGTTTTGCTGATGTTAGCGGCTAAGCAACTTTGTCTTTCTGAGGTTTTGTTTTGCTGATGTACTGGCCTCGCTTGTGTTATTAGCACCTAAGCGAGTTTTCTGTTTCCTTGGAGGAGGTGCCCTTACACCGACTCCACCTCTCACTTCCAGGCAGGACTGACACACACACTTCCACGAATAGACATTCATATATAAGATGACATTATGGATTTGTTGACCCAGGGTTTGTTATTAGGATAGACCTTTATGCATTTAGATGGGATAAACAAGTCTTCACAAAAAGATACAGGTGCTGGTAACATATAAATCAATGCGCAATGTCACTTTAACTTGGTAATATAAGTAGTAAAACAGAGGGGATCAGTTATATTCGTAAAATTTGTAGAAACTGAGGGAGATGCAAGCTCAGAACTGTCCATATTGATAATTAAATAAGAGGAGTTAGAAGAAAAGTTAAGACAAAAACATGCATATCTTTGGATTAAGATAAAAACTCAAATCAGATAAACTCCTTTATTTTTTTTTCCAGTTGAAGACCTATCATAAAAATATTCAAAGAAGGTCCAAACACATATAAAATAATATCATCTATATATAAAGCAGATGACTTGAACAATCAACAATGGTTCACTGTGTATTACTAATGACAATGAAAAAGAAAAATCAGTGTCAATACTAATTCCTGTGAGACTCTAATCATTATAGGAAATGGGTTCAAAAGCAGATCATCTGCTCTCACCATCTGCTCTTGGCCAAAAATAGTTCTTAAAGCATGCCAAGGAGTCCTCTGAGAATCCAAAGGTTTTTGTAAGAATGGTATGATTAACTGAATTAAGTGCCTGGCAAGATTCCTAAGAATGGTGCCAAAGTAGTGCACTACTTTTTAACAGCAGTAATGTTATCATTCATTAACTAAATTGTGAC